>NC_134411.1:61978369-62199337 GCF_038048845.1 Mixophyes fleayi | reverse complement strand
TTGCTGGGGGGAAAAAATGTTGTGTGTATGTTCCTTGCAGGATAACACCACCCTTCCAAGCACCTGTTATGGCCTATAAATTGATTTGAGCAGCTTCCACTTCTGTATTTGTCTGAGAGGCATGTTGGTGTCAGTAGCTGAGAGGGGGTACTGGCACTGAAATGCTGTTTGGAGGCTCTGGGGTACCTCTTTGGTAAGTTGGCTCTCAATTTAAAAAACACATATGTATGTGCCCAAATATATGGGACTCTCATTGTTTTAGAGTAGGACCATCCTATTAGCAAAAGCGCCTTGGCGTGGCGGATGGCTTAAATATACATTTGCAAATGTGTGCAAGCAAAGACTTTTGCATTTTTATCTACAGTAGAAATGGCAGATCTGTCGCTGGCTATAGCAGTGTGCTGGGGGAAAAAATGTTGTGTGTATGATCCTTGCAGGATAACCCCACCCTTTCAAGCACCTGTTATGGCCTATAAATCGATTTGAGCAGCTTCCACTTCTGTATTTGTCTGAGAGGCATATTGGTGTCAGTAGCTGAGAGAGGTACTGGCACTGAACTGCTGTTTGGAGGCTTCTGGGGTACCTCTTTGGTAAGTTGGCTCTCAATTTAAAAACACATATGTATGGCCCAAATATATGGGACTCTCATTGGTTTAGAGTAGGACCATCCTATTAGCAAAATCGCCTTGGCGTGGCGGATGGCTTAAACATAAATTTGCAAATGTGTGCAACAAAGACTTTTGCATTTTTATCTACAGTAGAAATGGCAGATCTGTTGCTGGCTATAGCAGTGTGCTGGGGGAAAAAATGTTGTGTGTATGTTCCTTGCAGGATAACCCCACCCTTCCAAGTCCCTGTTATGGCCTATAAATTGATTTGAGCAGCTTCCACTTCTGTATTTGTCTGAGAGGCATGTTGGTGTCAGTAGCTGAGAGGGGGTACTGGCACTGATTGCTGTTTGGAGGCTTCCTGGGGTACCTCTTTGGTAAGTTGGCTCTCAATTTAAAAACACATATGTATGGCCCAAATATATGGGACTCTCATTGTTTAGAGTAGGACCATCCTATTAGCAAAAACGCCTTGGCGTGTCGGATGGCTTAAACATACATTTGCAAATGTGTGCAACAAAGACTTTTGCATTTTTATCTACAGTAGAAATGGCAGATCTGTTGCTGGCTATAGCAGTGTGCTGGGGGAAAAAATGTTGTGTGTATGTTCCTTGCAGGATAACCCCACCCTTCCAAGCACCTGTTATGGCCTATAAATTGATTTGAGCAGCTTCCACTTCTGTATTTGTCTGAGAGGCATGTTGGTGTCAGTAGCTGAGAGGGGGTACTGGCACTGAAATGCTGTTTGGAGGCTTCTGGGTACCTCTTTGGTAAGTTGGCTACTCAATTTAAAAAACACATATGTATGGCCCAAATATATGGGACTCTCATTGTTTAGAGTAGGACCATCCTATTAAGCAAAAGCGCCTTGGCGTGGCGGATGGCTTAAACATACATTTGCAAATGTGTGCAACAAAGACTTTTGCATTTTTATCTACAGTAGAAATGGCAGATCTGTTGCTGGCTATAGCAGTGTGCTGGGGAAAAAAATGTTGTGTGTATGATCCTTGCAGGATAACCCCACCCTTTCAAGCACCTGTTATGGCCTATAAATTGATTTGAGCAGCTTCCACTTCTGTATTTGTCTGAGAGGCATGTTGGTGTCAGTAGCTGAGAGGGGGTACTGGCACTGAATTGCTGTTTGGAGGCTTCTGGGGTACCTCTTTGGTAGTTGGCTCTCAATTTAAAAGGACATATGTATGGCCCAAATATATGGGGACTCTCATTGTTTAGAGTAGGACCATCCTATTAGCAAAAGCGCCTTGGCGTGGCGGATGGCTTAAATATACATTTGCAAATGTGTGCAACAAAGACTTTTGCATTTTTATCTACAGTAGAAATGGCAGATCTGTCGCTGGCTATAGCAGTGTGCTGGGGGAAAAAATGTTGTGTGTATGATCCTTGCAGGATAACCCCACCCTTTCAAGCACCTGTTATGGCCTATAAATCGATTTGAGCAGCTTCCACTTCTGTATTTGTCTGAGAGGCATGTTGGTGTCAGTAGCTGAGAGGGGGTACTGGCACTGAATTGCTGTTTGGAGGCTTCTGGGGTACCTCTTTGTTAAGTTGGCTCTCAATTTAAAAACACATATGTATGGCCCAAATATATGCGGACTTCTCATTGTTAGAGTAGGACCATCCTATTAGCAAAATCGCCTTGGCGTGGCGGATGGCTTAAACATAATTTGCAAATGTGTGCAACAAAGACTTTTGCATTTTTATCTACAGTAGAAATGGCAGATCTGTTGCTGGCTATAGCAGTGTGCTGGGGGAAAAAATGTTGTGTGTATGTTTCCTTGCAGGATAACCCCACCCTTCCAAGTCCCTGTTATGGCCTATAAATTGATTTGAGCAGCTTCCACTTCTGTATTTGTCTGAGAGGCATGTTGTGTCAGTAGCTGAGAGGGGGTACTGGCACTGAATTGCTGTTTGGAGGCTTCTGGGGTACCTCTTTGGTAAGTTGGCTCTCAATTTAAAAACACATATGTATGGCCCAAATATATGGGACTCTCATTGTTTAGAGTAGGACCATCCTATTAGCAAAAGCGCCTTGGCGTGTCGGATGGCTTAAACATACATTTGCAAATGTGTGCAACAAAGACTTTTGCATTTTTATATCTACAGTAGAAATGGCAGATCTGTTGCTGGCTATAGCAGTGTGCTGGGGGAAAAAATGTTGTGTGTATGTTCCTTGCAGGATAACCCCACCCTTCCAAGCACCTGTTATGGCCTATAAATTGATTTGAGCAGCTTCCACTTCTGTATTTGTCTGATGAGGCATGTTGGTGTCAGTAGCTGAGAGGGGGTACTGGCACTGAAATGCTGTTTTGAGGCTTCTGGGGTACCTCTTTGGTAAGTTGGCTCTCAATTTAAAAACACATATGTATGGCCCAAATATATGGGACTCTCATTGTTTAGAGTAGGACCATCCTATTAGCAAAAGCGCCTTGGCGTGGCGGATGGCTTAAACATACATTTGCAAATGTGTGCAACAAAGACTTTTGCATTTTTATCTACAGTAGAAATGGCAGATCTGTTGCTGGCTATAGCAGTGTGCTGGGGGGAAAAAATGATGCGTGTATGTTTCTTGCAGATAACCCCACCCTTTCAAGCACCTGTTATGGCCTATAAATGATTTGAGCAGCTTCCACTTCTGTATTTGTCTGAGAGGCATGTTGGTGTCAGTAGGCTGAGAGGGGGTACTGGCACTGAATTGCTGTTTGAGAGGCTTCTGGGTACCTCTTTGGTAAGTTGGCTCTCAATTTAAAACACATATGTATGGCCCAAATATATGGGACTCTCATTGTTTAGAGTAGGACCATCCTATTAGCAAAGCGCCTTGGCGTGCGCGGATGGCTTAAAACATACATTTGCAAATCGTGTGCAACAAAGACTTTTGCATTTTTATCTACAGTAGAAATGGCAGATCTGTTGCTGGCTATAGCAGTGTGCTGGGGGAAAAAATGTTGTGTGTATGTTCCTTGCAGGATAACCCCACCCCTTTCAAGCACCTGTTATGGCCTATAAATTGATTTGAGCAGCTTCCACTTCTGTATTTGTCTGAGAGGCATGTTGGTGTCAGTAGCTGAGAGGGGGTACTGGCACTGAATTGCTGTTGGAGGCTTCTGGGGTACCTCTTTGTAAGTTGGCTCTCAATTTAAAAACACATATGTATAGCCCCAAATATATGGACTCTCATTGTTTAGAGTAGGACCATCCTATTAGGCAAAAGTGCCTTGCGTGGCGGATGGCTTAAACATACATTTACAAATGTGTGCAAACAAAGAACTTTTGCATTTTTATCTACAGTAGAAATGGCAGATCTGTTGCTGGGCTATAGCAGTGTGCTGGGGGAAAAAATGTTGTGTGTATGTTCCTTGCAGGATAACCCCACCCATTCAAGCACCTGTTATGGCCTAATAAATAGATTTGAGCAGCTTCCACTTCTGTATTTGTCTGAGAGGCATGTTGGTGTCAGTAGCTGAGAGGGGGTACTGGCACTGAGATTGCTGTTTGGGAGGCTTCTGGGGTACCTCTTTGGTAAGTTGGCTCTCAATTTAAAAACACATTAGCATGGCCCAAATATATGGGACTCTCATTGTTTAGAGTAGGACCATCCAATTAGCAAAAGCGCCTTGCGTGGCGGATGCTTAAACATACATTTGCAAATGTGTGCAACAAAGACTTTTGCATTTTTATCTACAGTGGAAATGGGCAGATCTGTTGCTGGCTATAGCAGTGTGCTGGGGAAAAAATGTTGTGTGATGTTCCTTGCAGGATAACCCCACCCTTTCAAGCACCTGTTATGGCCTATAAATTGATTTGAGCAGCTTCCACTTCTGTATTTGTCTGAGAGGCATGTTGGTGTCAGTAGCTGAGAGGGGGTACTGGCACTGAATCGCTGTTTGAGCTTCTGTGGGTACCTCTTTGGTAAGTTGGCTCTCAATTTAAAAACACATATGTATGGCCCAAATATATGGGACTCTCATTGTTTAGAGTAGGACCATCCTATTAGCAAAAGCGCCTTGGCGTGGCGATGGCTTAAACATACATTTGCAAATGTGGTGCAACAAAGACTTTTTCATTTTTATCTACAGTAGAAATGGCAGATCTGTTGCTGGCTATAGCAGTGTGCTGGGGGTAAAAATGTTGTGTGTATGTTCCTTGCAGGATAACCCCACCCTTTCAAGCACCTGTTATGGCCTATAAATTGATTTGAGCAGCTTCCACTTCTGTATTTGTCTGAGAGGCATGTTGGTGTCAGTAGCTGAGAGGGGGTACTGGCACTGAATTGCTGTTCTTAAGGCTTCTGGGGTACCCCTTTGGTAAGTTGGCTCCTCAATTTAAAAAACACATATGTATGGCCCAAATATATGGGACTCTCATTGTTTAGAGTAGGACCATCCTATTAGCAAAAGCGCCTTGGCGTGGCGGATGGCTTAAACATACATTTGCAAATTGTGTGCAACAAAGACTTTTTCATTTTTATCTACAGTAGAAATGGCAGATCTGTTGCTGGCTATAGCAGTGTGCTGGGGAAAAAATGTTGTGTGTATGTTCCTTGCAGGATAACCCCACCCTTTCAAGCACCTGTTATGGCCTATAAATTGATTTGAGCAGCTTCCACTTCTGTATTTGTCTGAGAGGCATGTTGGTGTCAGTAGCTGAGAGGGGGTACTGGCACTGAATTGCTGTTTGGGAGGCTTCTGGGGTACCTCTTTGGTAAGTTGGCTCTCAATTTAAAAAACACATATGTATAGCCCAAATATATGGGACTCTCATTGTTTAGAGTAGGACCATCCTATTAGCAAAAGCATCTTGGCGTGGCGGATGGCTTAAATATACATTTGCAAATGTGTGCAACAAAGACTTTTGCATTTTTATCTACAGTAGAAATGGCAGATCTGTCGCTGGCTATAGCAGTGTGCTGGGGGAAAAAATGTTGTGTGTATGATCCTTGCAGGATAACCCCACCCTTTCAAGCACCTGTTATGGCCTATAAATCGATTTGAGCAGCTTCCACTTCTGTATTTGTCTGAGAGGCATGTTGGTGTCAGTAGCTGAGAGGGGGTACTGGCACTGAATTGCTGTTTGGAGGCTTCTGGGGTACCCTCTTTGGTAAGTTGGCTCTCAATTTAAAAACACATATGTATGGCCCAAATATATGGACTCTCATTGTTTAGAGTAGGACCATCCTATTAGCAAAAGCGCCTTGGCGTGGCGGATGGCTTAAACATACATTTGCAAATGTGTGCAACAAAGACTTTTGCATTTTTATCTACAGTAGAAATGGCAGATCTGTTGCTGGCTAAAGTAGTGTGCTGGGGGGAAAAATGTTGTGTGTATGTTCCTTGCAGGATAACCCCACCCTTCCAAGCACCTGTTATGGCCTATAAATTGATTTGAGCAGCTTCCACTTCTGTATTTGTCTGAGAGGCATGTTGGTGTCAGTAGCTGAGAGGGGGTACTGGCACTGAAATGCTGTTTGGAGGCTTCTGGGGTACCTCTTTGGTAAGTTGGCTCTCAATTTAAAAACACATATGTATGGCCCAAATATATGGGACTCTCATTGTTTAGAGTAGGACCATCCTAATAGCAAAATCGCCTTGGCGTGGCGGATGGCTTAAACATAAATTTGCAAATGTGTGCAACAAAGACTTTTGCATTTTTATCTACAGTAGAAATGGCAGATCTGTTGCTGGCTTTAGCAGTGTGCTGGGGGAAAAAATGTTGTGTGTATGTTCCTTGCAGGATAACAACCACCCTTCCAAGCACCTGTTATGGCCTATAAATTGATTTGAGCAGCTTCCACTTCTGTATTTGTCTGAGAGGCATGTTGGTGTCAGTAGCTGAGAGGGGGTACTGGCACTGAAATGCTGTTTGGAGGCTTCTGGGGTACCTCTTTGGTAAGTTGGCTCTCAATTTAAAAACACATATGTATGCCCAAATATATGGGGACTCTCATTGTTTAGAGTAGGACCATCCTATTAGCAAAAGCGCCTTGGCGTGGCGGATGGCTTAAATATACATTTGCAAATGTGTGCAACAAAGACTTTTGCATTTTTATCTACAGTAGAAATGGCAGATCTGTCGCTGGCTATAGCAGTGTGCTGGGGGAAAAAATGTTGTGTGTATGATCCTTGCAGGATAACCCCACCCTTTCAAGCACCTGTTATGGCCTATAAATCGATTTGAGCAGCTTCCACTTCTGTATTTGTCTGAGAGGCATATTGGTGTCAGTAGCTGAGAGAGGGTACTGGCACTGAACTGCTGTTTGGAGGCTTCTGGGGTACCTCTTTGGTAAGTTGGGCTCTCAATTTAAAAACACATATGTATGGCCCAAATATATGGGACTCTCATTGTTTAGAGTAGGACCATCCTATTAGCAAAATCGCCTTGGCGTGGCGGATGGCTTAAACATAAATTTGCAAATGTGTGCAACAAAGACTTTTGCATTTTTATCTACAGTAGAAATGGCAGATCTGTTGCTGGCTATAGCAGTGTGCTGGGGGAAAAAATGTTGTGTGTATGTTCCTTGCAGGATAACCCCACCCTTCCAAGTCCCTGTTATGGCCTATAAATTGATTTGAGCAGCTTCCACTTCTGTATTTGTCTGAGAGGCATGTTGGTGTCAGTAGCTGAGAGGGGGTACTGGCACTGAATTGCTGTTTGGAGGCTTCTGGGGTACCTCTTTGGTAAGTTGGCTCTCAATTTAAAAACACATATGTATGGCCCAAATATATGGGACTCTCATTGTTTAGAGTAGGACCATCCTATTAGCAAAAACGCCTTGGCGTGTCGGATGGCTTAAACATACATTTGCAAATGTGTGCAACAAAGACTTTTGCATTTTTATCTACAGTAGAAATGGCAGATCTGTTGCTGGCTATAGCAGTGTGCTGGGGGAAAAAATGTTGTGTGTATGTTCCTTGCAGGATAACCCCACCCTTCCAAGCACCTGTTATGGCCTATAAATTGATTTGAGCAGCTTCCACTTCTGTATTTGTCTGAGAGGCATGTTGGTGTCAGTAGCTGAGAGGGGGTACTGGCACTGAAATGCTGTTTGGAGGCTTCTGGGGTACCTCTTTGGTAAGTTGGCTCTCAATTTAAAAACACATATGTATGGCCCAAATATATGGGACTCTCATTGTTTAGAGTAGGACCATCCTATTAGCAAAAGCGCCTTGGCGTGGCGGATGGCTTAAACATACATTTGCAAATGTGTGCAACAAAGACTTTTGCATTTTTATCTACAGTAGAAATGGCAGATCTGTTGCTGGCTATAGCAGTGTGCTGGGGAAAAAAATGTTGTGTGTATGTTTCTTGCAGGATAACCCCACCCTTTCAAGCACCTGTTATGGCCTATAAATTGATTTGAGCAGCTTCCACTTCTGTATTTGTCTGAGAGGCATGTTGGTGTCAGTAGCTGAGAGGGGGTACTGGCACTGAATTGCTGTTTGGAGGCTTCTGGGGTACCTCTTTGGTAAGTTGGCTCTCAATTTAAAAGGACATATGTATGGCCCAAATATATGGGACTCTCATTGTTTAGAGTAGGACCATCCTATTAGCAAAAGCGCCTTGGCGTGGCGGATGGCTTAAATATACATTTGCAAATGTGTGCAACAAAGACTTTTGCATTTTTATCTACAGTAGAAATGGCAGATCTGTCGCTGGCTATAGCAGTGTGCTGGGGGAAAAAATGTTGTGTGTATGATCCTTGCAGGATAACCCCACCCTTTCAAGCACCTGTTATGGCCTATAAATCGATTTGAGCAGCTTCCACTTCTGTATTTGTCTGAGAGGCATGTTGGTGTCAGTAGCTGAGAGGGGGTACTGGCACTGAATTGCTGTTTGGAGGCTTCTGGGGTACCTCTTTGGTAAGTTGGCTCTCAATTTAAAAACACATATGTATGGCCCAAATATATGGGACTCTCATTGTTTAGAGTAGGACCATCCTATTAGCAAAATCGCCTTGGCGTGGCGGATGGCTTAAACATAAATTTGCAAATGTGTGCAACAAAGACTTTTGCATTTTTATCTACAGTAGAAATGGCAGATCTGTTGCTGGCTATAGCAGTGTGCTGGGGGAAAAAATGTTGTGTGTATGTTCCTTGCAGGATAACCCCACCCTTCCAAGTCCCTGTTATGGCCTATAAATTGATTTGAGCAGCTTCCACTTCTGTATTTGTCTGAGAGGCATGTTGGTGTCAGTAGCTGAGAGGGGGTACTGGCACTGAATTGCTGTTTGGAGGCTTCTGGGGTACCTCTTTGGTAAGTTGGCTCTCAATTTAAAAACACATATGTATGGCCCAAATATATGGGACTCTCATTGTTTAGAGTAGGACCATCCTATTAGCAAAAGCGCCTTGGCGTGTCGGATGGCTTAAACATACATTTGCAAATGTGTGCAACAAAGACTTTTGCATTTTTATCTACAGTAGAAATGGCAGATCTGTTGCTGGCTATAGCAGTGTGCTGGGGGAAAAAATGTTGTGTGTATGTTCCTTGCAGGATAACCCCACCCTTCCAAGCACCTGTTATGGCCTATAAATTGATTTGAGCAGCTTCCACTTCTGTATTTGTCTGAGAGGCATGTTGGTGTCAGTAGCTGAGAGGGGGTACTGGCACTGAAATGCTGTTTGGAGGCTTCTGGGGTACCTCTTTGGTAAGTTGGCTCTCAATTTAAAAACACATATGTATGGCCCAAATATATGGGACTCTCATTGTTTAGAGTAGGACCATCCTATTAGCAAAAGCGCCTTGGCGTGGCGGATGGCTTAAACATACATTTGCAAATGTGTGCAACAAAGACTTTTGCATTTTTATCTACAGTAGAAATGGCAGATCTGTTGCTGGCTATAGCAGTGTGCTGGGGGAAAAAATGTTGCGTGTATGTTTCTTGCAGGATAACCCCACCCTTTCAAGCACCTGTTATGGCCTATAAATTGATTTGAGCAGCTTCCACTTCTGTATTTGTCTGAGAGGCATGTTGGTGTCAGTAGCTGAGAGGGGGTACTGGCACTGAATTGCTGTTTGGAGGCTTCTGGGGTACCTCTTTGGTAAGTTGGCTCTCAATTTAAAAACACATATGTATGGCCCAAATATATGGGACTCTCATTGTTTAGAGTAGGACCATCCTATTAGCAAAAGCGCCTTGGCGTGGCGGATGGCTTAAACATACATTTGCAAATGTGTGCAACAAAGACTTTTGCATTTTTATCTACAGTAGAAATGGCAGATCTGTTGCTGGCTATAGCAGTGTGCTGGGGGAAAAAATGTTGTGTGTATGTTCCTTGCAGGATAACCCCACCCTTTCAAGCACCTGTTATGGCCTATAAATTGATTTGAGCAGCTTCCACTTCTGTATTTGTCTGAGAGGCATGTTGGTGTCAGTAGCTGAGAGGGGGTACTGGCACTGAATTGCTGTTTGGAGGCTTCTGGGGTACCTCTTTGGTAAGTTGGCTCTCAATTTAAAAACACATATGTATAGCCCAAATATATGGGACTCTCATTGTTTAGAGTAGGACCATCCTATTAGCAAAAGTGCCTTGGCGTGGCGGATGGCTTAAACATACATTTACAAATGTGTGCAACAAAGACTTTTGCATTTTTATCTACAGTAGAAATGGCAGATCTGTTGCTGGCTATAGCAGTGTGCTGGGGGAAAAAATGTTGTGTGTATGTTCCTTGCAGGATAACCCCACCCTTTCAAGCACCTGTTATGGCCTATAAATTGATTTGAGCAGCTTCCACTTCTGTATTTGTCTGAGAGGCATGTTGGTGTCAGTAGCTGAGAGGGGGTACTGGCACTGAATTGCTGTTTGGAGGCTTCTGGGGTACCTCTTTGGTAAGTTGGCTCTCAATTTAAAAACACATATGCATGGCCCAAATATATGGGACTCTCATTGTTTAGAGTAGGACCATCCAATTAGCAAAAGCGCCTTGGCGTGGCGGATGGCTTAAACATACATTTGCAAATGTGTGCAACAAAGACTTTTGCATTTTTATCTACAGTGGAAATGGCAGATCTGTTGCTGGCTATAGCAGTGTGCTGGGGGAAAAAATGTTGTGTGTATGTTCCTTGCAGGATAACCCCACCCTTTCAAGCACCTGTTATGGCCTATAAATTGATTTGAGCAGCTTCCACTTCTGTATTTGTCTGAGAGGCATGTTGGTGTCAGTAGCTGAGAGGGGGTACTGGCACTGAATCGCTGTTTGGAGGCTTCTGGGGTACCTCTTTGGTAAGTTGGCTCTCAATTTAAAAACACATATGTATGGCCCAAATATATGGGACTCTCATTGTTTAGAGTAGGACCATCCTATTAGCAAAAGCGCCTTGGCGTGGCGGATGGCTTAAACATACATTTGCAAATGTGTGCAACAAAGACTTTTTCATTTTTATCTACAGTAGAAATGGCAGATCTGTTGCTGGCTATAGCAGTGTGCTGGGGGAAAAAATGTTGTGTGTATGTTCCTTGCAGGATAACCCCACCCTTTCAAGCACCTGTTATGGCCTATAAATTGATTTGAGCAGCTTCCACTTCTGTATTTGTCTGAGAGGCATGTTGGTGTCAGTAGCTGAGAGGGGGTACTGGCACTGAATTGCTGTTTTAAGGCTTCTGGGGTACCCCTTTGGTAAGTTGGCTCTCAATTTAAAAACACATATGTATGGCCCAAATATATGGGACTCTCATTGTTTAGAGTAGGACCATCCTATTAGCAAAAGCGCCTTGGCGTGGCGGATGGCTTAAACATACATTTGCAAATGTGTGCAACAAAGACTTTTTCATTTTTATCTACAGTAGAAATGGCAGATCTGTTGCTGGCTATAGCAGTGTGCTGGGGGAAAAAATGTTGTGTGTATGTTCCTTGCAGGATAACCCCACCCTTTCAAGCACCTGTTATGGCCTATAAATTGATTTGAGCAGCTTCCACTTCTGTATTTGTCTGAGAGGCATGTTGGTGTCAGTAGCTGAGAGGGGGTACTGGCACTGAATTGCTGTTTGGAGGCTTCTGGGGTACCTCTTTGGTAAGTTGGCTCTCAATTTAAAAACACATATGTATAGCCCAAATATATGGGACTCTCATTGTTTAGAGTAGGACCATCCTATTAGCAAAAGCATCTTGGCGTGGCGGATGGCTTAAATATACATTTGCAAATGTGTGCAACAAAGACTTTTGCATTTTTATCTACAGTAGAAATGGCAGATCTGTCGCTGGCTATAGCAGTGTGCTGGGGGAAAAAATGTTGTGTGTATGATCCTTGCAGGATAACCCCACCCTTTCAAGCACCTGTTATGGCCTATAAATCGATTTGAGCAGCTTCCACTTCTGTATTTGTCTGAGAGGCATGTTGGTGTCAGTAGCTGAGAGGGGGTACTGGCACTGAATTGCTGTTTGGAGGCTTCTGGGGTACCTCTTTGGTAAGTTGGCTCTCAATTTAAAAACACATATGTATGGCCCAAATATATGGGACTCTCATTGTTTAGAGTAGGACCATCCTATTAGCAAAAGCGCCTTGGCGTGGCGGATGGCTTAAACATACATTTGCAAATGTGTGCAACAAAGACTTTTGCATTTTTATCTACAGTAGAAATGGCAGATCTGTTGCTGGCTATAGTAGTGTGCTGGGGGGAAAAATGTTGTGTGTATGTTCCTTGCAGGATAACCCCACCCTTCCAAGCACCTGTTATGGCCTATAAATTGATTTGAGCAGCTTCCACTTCTGTATTTGTCTGAGAGGCATGTTGGTGTCAGTAGCTGAGAGGGGGTACTGGCACTGAAATGCTGTTTGGAGGCTTCTGGGGTACCTCTTTGGTAAGTTGGCTCTCAATTTAAAAACACATATGTATGGCCCAAATATATGGGACTCTCATTGTTTAGAGTAGGACCATCCTAATAGCAAAATCGCCTTGGCGTGGCGGATGGCTTAAACATAAATTTGCAAATGTGTGCAACAAAGACTTTTGCATTTTTATCTACAGTAGAAATGGCAGATCTGTTGCTGGCTTTAGCAGTGTGCTGGGGGAAAAAATGTTGTGTGTATGTTCCTTGCAGGATAACACCACCCTTCCAAGCACCTGTTATGGCCTATAAATTGATTTGAGCAGCTTCCACTTCTGTATTTGTCTGAGAGGCATGTTGGTGTCAGTAGCTGAGAGGGGGTACTGGCACTGAAATGCTGTTTGGAGGCTTCTGGGGTACCTCTTTGGTAAGTTGGCTCTCAATTTAAAAACACATATGTATGGCCCAAATATATGGGACTCTCATTGTTTAGAGTAGGACCATCCTATTAGCAAAAGCGCCTTGGCGTGGCGGATGGCTTAAATATACATTTGCAAATGTGTGCAACAAAGACTTTTGCATTTTTATCTACAGTAGAAATGGCAGATCTGTCGCTGGCTATAGCAGTGTGCTGGGGGAAAAAATGTTGTGTGTATGATCCTTGCAGGATAACCCCACCCTTTCAAGCACCTGTTATGGCCTATAAATCGATTTGAGCAGCTTCCACTTCTGTATTTGTCTGAGAGGCATATTGGTGTCAGTAGCTGAGAGGGGGTACTGGCACTGAACTGCTGTTTGGAGGCTTCTGGGGTACCTCTTTGGTAAGTTGGCTCTCAATTTAAAAACACATATGTATGGCCCAAATATATGGGACTCTCATTGTTTAGAGTAGGACCATCCTATTAGCAAAATCGCCTTGGCGTGGCGGATGGCTTAAACATAAATTTGCAAATGTGTGCAACAAAGACTTTTGCATTTTTATCTACAGTAGAAATGGCAGATCTGTTGCTGGCTATAGCAGTGTGCTGGGGGAAAAAATGTTGTGTGTATGTTCCTTGCAGGATAACCCCACCCTTCCAAGTCCCTGTTATGGCCTATAAATTGATTTGAGCAGCTTCCACTTCTGTATTTGTCTGAGAGGCATGTTGGTGTCAGTAGCTGAGAGGGGGTACTGGCACTGAATTGCTGTTTGGAGGCTTCTGGGGTACCTCTTTGGTAAGTTGGCTCTCAATTTAAAAACACATATGTATGGCCCAAATATATGGGACTCTCATTGTTTAGAGTAGGACCATCCTATTAGCAAAAACGCCTTGGCGTGTCGGATGGCTTAAACATACATTTGCAAATGTGTGCAACAAAGACTTTTGCATTTTTATCTACAGTAGAAATGGCAGATCTGTTGCTGGCTATAGCAGTGTGCTGGGGGAAAAAATGTTGTGTGTATGTTCCTTGCAGGATAACCCCACCCTTCCAAGCACCTGTTATGGCCTATAAATTGATTTGAGCAGCTTCCACTTCTGTATTTGTCTGAGAGGCATGTTGGTGTCAGTAGCTGAGAGGGGGTACTGGCACTGAAATGCTGTTTGGAGGCTTCTGGGGTACCTCTTTGGTAAGTTGGCTCTCAATTTAAAAACACATATGTATGGCCCAAATATATGGGACTCTCATTGTTTAGAGTAGGACCATCCTATTAGCAAAAGCGCCTTGGCGTGGCGGATGGCTTAAACATACATTTGCAAATGTGTGCAACAAAGACTTTTGCATTTTTATCTACAGTAGAAATGGCAGATCTGTTGCTGGCTATAGCAGTGTGCTGGGGAAAAAAATGTTGTGTGTATGTTTCTTGCAGGATAACCCCACCCTTTCAAGCACCTGTTATGGCCTATAAATTGATTTGAGCAGCTTCCACTTCTGTATTTGTCTGAGAGGCATGTTGGTGTCAGTAGCTGAGAGGGGGTACTGGCACTGAATTGCTGTTTGGAGGCTTCTGGGGTACCTCTTTGGTAAGTTGGCTCTCAATTTAAAAGGACATATGTATGGCCCAAATATATGGGACTCTCATTGTTTAGAGTAGGACCATCCTATTAGCAAAAGCGCCTTGGCGTGGCGGATGGCTTAAATATACATTTGCAAATGTGTGCAACAAAGACTTTTGCATTTTTATCTACAGTAGAAATGGCAGATCTGTCGCTGGCTATAGCAGTGTGCTGGGGGAAAAAATGTTGTGTGTATGATCCTTGCAGGATAACCCCACCCTTTCAAGCACCTGTTATGGCCTATAAATCGATTTGAGCAGCTTCCACTTCTGTATTTGTCTGAGAGGCATGTTGGTGTCAGTAGCTGAGAGGGGGTACTGGCACTGAATTGCTGTTTGGAGGCTTCTGGGGTACCTCTTTGGTAAGTTGGCTCTCAATTTAAAAACACATATGTATGGCCCAAATATATGGGACTCTCATTGTTTAGAGTAGGACCATCCTATTAGCAAAAGCGCCTTGGCGTGGCGGATGGCTTAAACATACATTTGCAAATGTGTGCAACAAAGACTTTTGCATTTTTATCTACAGTAGAAATGGCAGATCTGTTGCTGGCTATAGTAGTGTGCTGGGGGAAAAAATGTTGTGTGTATGTTCCTTGCAGGATAACCCCACCCTTCCAAGCACCTGTTATGGCCTATAAATTGATTTGAGCAGCTTCCACTTCTGTATTTGTCTGAGAGGCATGTTGGTGTCAGTAGCTGAGAGGGGGTACTGGCACTGAAATGCTGTTTGGAGGCTTCTGGGGTACCTCTTTGGTAAGTTGGCTCTCAATTTAAAAACACATATGTATGGCCCAAATATATGGGACTCTCATTGTTTAGAGTAGGACCATCCTATTAGCAAAATCGCCTTGGCGTGGCGGATGGCTTAAACATAAATTTGCAAATGTGTGCAACAAAGACTTTTGCATTTTTATCTACAGTAGAAATGGCAGATCTGTTGCTGGCTATAGCAGTGTGCTGGGGGAAAAAATGTTGTGTGTATGTTCCTTGCAGGATAACCCCACCCTTCCAAGTCCCTGTTATGGCCTATAAATTGATTTGAGCAGCTTCCACTTCTGTATTTGTCTGAGAGGCATGTTGGTGTCAGTAGCTGAGAGGGGGTACTGGCACTGAATTGCTGTTTGGAGGCTTCTGGGGTACCTCTTTGGTAAGTTGGCTCTCAATTTAAAAACACATATGTATGGCCCAAATATATGGGACTCTCATTGTTTAGAGTAGGACCATCCTATTAGCAAAAGCGCCTTGGCGTGTCGGATGGCTTAAACATACATTTGCAAATGTGTGCAACAAAGACTTTTGCATTTTTATCTACAGTAGAAATGGCAGATCTGTTGCTGGCTATAGCAGTGTGCTGGGGGAAAAAATGTTGTGTGTATGTTCCTTGCAGGATAACCCCACCCTTCCAAGCACCTGTTATGGCCTATAAATTGATTTGAGCAGCTTCCACTTCTGTATTTGTCTGAGAGGCATGTTGGTGTCAGTAGCTGAGAGGGGGTACTGGCACTGAAATGCTGTTTGGAGGCTTCTGGGGTACCTCTTTGGTAAGTTGGCTCTCAATTTAAAAACACATATGTATGGCCCAAATATATGGGACTCTCATTGTTTAGAGTAGGACCATCCTATTAGCAAAAGCGCCTTGGCGTGGCGGATGGCTTAAACATACATTTGCAAATGTGTGCAACAAAGACTTTTGCATTTTTATCTACAGTAGAAATGGCAGATCTGTTGCTGGCTATAGCAGTGTGCTGGGGGAAAAAATGTTGCGTGTATGTTTCTTGCAGGATAACCCCACCCTTTCAAGCACCTGTTATGGCCTATAAATTGATTTGAGCAGCTTCCACTTCTGTATTTGTCTGAGAGGCATGTTGGTGTCAGTAGCTGAGAGGGGGTACTGGCACTGAATTGCTGTTTGGAGGCTTCTGGGGTACCTCTTTGGTAAGTTGGCTCTCAATTTAAAAACACATATGTATGGCCCAAATATATGGGACTCTCATTGTTTAGAGTAGGACCATCCTATTAGCAAAAGCGCCTTGGCGTGGCGGATGGCTTAAACATACATTTGCAAATGTGTGCAACAAAGACTTTTGCATTTTTATCTACAGTAGAAATGGCAGATCTGTTGCTGGCTATAGCAGTGTGCTGGGGGAAAAAATGTTGTGTGTATGTTCCTTGCAGGATAACCCCACCCTTTCAAGCACCTGTTATGGCCTATAAATTGATTTGAGCAGCTTCCACTTCTTTATTTGTCTGAGAGGCATGTTGGTGTCAGTAGCTGAGAGGGGGTACTGGCACTGAATTGCTGTTTGGAGGCTTCTGGGGTACCTCTTTGGTAAGTTGGCTCTCAATTTAAAAACACATATGTATAGCCCAAATATATGGGACTCTCATTGTTTAGAGTAGGACCATCCTATTAGCAAAAGTGCCTTGGCGTGGCGGATGGCTTAAACATACATTTACAAATGTGTGCAACAAAGACTTTTGCATTTTTATCTACAGTAGAAATGGCAGATCTGTTGCTGGCTATAGCAGTGTGCTGGGGGAAAAAATGTTGTGTGTATGTTCCTTGCAGGATAACCCCACCCTTTCAAGCACCTGTTATGGCCTATAAATTGATTTGAGCAGCTTCCACTTCTGTATTTGTCTGAGAGGCATGTTGGTGTCAGTAGCTGAGAGGGGGTACTGGCACTGAATTGCTGTTTGGAGGCTTCTGGGGTACCTCTTTGGTAAGTTGGCTCTCAATTTAAAAACACATATGCATGGCCCAAATATATGGGACTCTCATTGTTTAGAGTAGGACCATCAAATTAGCAAAAGCGCCTTGGCGTGGCGGATGGCTTAAACATACATTTGCAAATGTGTGCAACAAAGACTTTTGCATTTTTATCTACAGTGGAAATGGCAGATCTGTTGCTGGCTATAGCAGTGTGCTGGGGGAAAAAATGTTGTGTGTATGTTCCTTGCAGGATAACCCCACCCTTTCAAGCACCTGTTATGGCCTATAAATTGATTTGAGCAGCTTCCACTTCTGTATTTGTCTGAGAGGCATGTTGGTGTCAGTAGCTGAGAGGGGGTACTGGCACTGAATTGCTGTTTGGAGGCTTCTGGGGTACCTCTTTGGTAAGTTGGCTCTCAATTTAAAAACACATATGTATGGCCCAAATATATGGGACTCTCATTGTTTAGAGTAGGACCATCCTATTAGCAAAAGCGCCTTGGCGTGGCGGATGGCTTAAACATACATTTGCAAATGTGTGCAACAAAGACTTTTTCATTTTTATCTACAGTAGAAATGGCAGATCTGTTGCTGGCTATAGCAGTGTGCTGGGGGAAAAAATGTTGTGTGTATGTTCCTTGCAGGATAACCCCACCCTTTCAAGCACCTGTTATGGCCTATAAATTGATTTGAGCAGCTTCCACTTCTGTATTTGTCTGAGAGGCATGTTGGTGTCAGTAGCTGAGAGGGGGTACTGGCACTGAATTGCTGTTTTAAGGCTTCTGGGGTACCCCTTTGGTAAGTTGGCTCTCAATTTAAAAACACATATGTATGGCCCAAATATATGGGACTCTCATTGTTTAGAGTAGGACCATCCTATTAGCAAAAGCGCCTTGGCGTGGCGGATGGCTTAAACATACATTTGCAAATGTGTGCAACAAAGACTTTTTCATTTTTATCTACAGTAGAAATGGCAGATCTGTTGCTGGCTATAGCAGTGTGCTGGGGGAAAAAATGTTGTGTGTATGTTCCTTGCAGGATAACCCCACCCTTTCAAGCACCTGTTATGGCCTATAAATTGATTTGAGCAGCTTCCACTTCTGTATTTGTCTGAGAGGCATGTTGGTGTCAGTAGCTGAGAGGGGGTACTGGCACTGAATTGCTGTTTTAAGGCTTCTGGGGTACCCCTTTGGTAAGTTGGCTCTCAATTTAAAAACACATATGTATGGCCCAAATATATGGGACTCTCATTGTTTAGAGTAGGACCATCCTATTAGCAAAAGCGCCTTGGCGTGGCGGATGGCTTAAACATACATTTGCAAATGTGTGCAACAAAGACTTTTGCATTTTTATCTACAGTAGAAATGGCAGATCTGTTGCTGGCTATAGAAGTGTGCTGGGGGAAAAAATTTTGTGTGTATGTTCCTTGCAGGATAACCCCACCCTTTCAAGCACCTGTTATGGCCTATAAATTGATTTGAGCAGCTTCCACTTCTGTACTTGTTAACATATCTAAATATTCTCAACCCTCTGACCACTATCAATGTCCAAGATCTTATTTCCTACTTCAAAGAAGATTGATAAATTCAGACATGAAATGTTATCCTCTTCCTTGACCAACAAACTGCTCTATCCCTCAAATCCCTCATTCAGTGTTTGAAATTTGAGGATGCTTTCTTACACTTTCTTCCCACATGACCTTCTTTACTAGCAGAGGTTGTAAAAGTCTTACTGCTGCCACTACTGGTATTGGGATGCTCTCGATCTGTTGATGGTTGCCAAGAGAAGTAATGTCACTTGAAGAAGTTGGTACTGCAACCACTCCAGGTGAACGCCCAATGAGATAGGGAAAGGAGACAATTTTTCAGTCACTGCTCCCCAAAAAAAATCAAATTTAGACAATTGGTTAAAAAAAAAAAAATATGTAGATTTTTTAGGGGGATGGGGGATGCTGAACAAAGAACAGCCTGTTTGCCCATTTAATAAAGATATTACTGAGGCTGCCACTCATAAAATTTCTTTGACTAGAAACACTTTGTTTTTTAGCAGAAATAAATAAATATATATAAAAAAATAATAATAACCTGTTGCCACTACTCTAAACTCTCTGACAGACTGACATGCAATTGATCAGCACACTATTCTAGCATGCTGATCTCTACATAAATAAACTGCAGTAAAATAATCACAGCTATCCCTTTCTATGAAAATAGCCTCTCTCACCCTGTCAAATCCTCTACAAGCGATTTTCAGGGCACAGCATAGTCTCTACCTTCCTCCTCATATGCTCTCTCTTCCAAAATGGCAGATGAGAACAGGAGATACTAGGGTATATATACACATCTGCTTCTCCAAAGTGTCCAACTCTAACTGAGCTTCTATATTATCCTTATAATTGGAGACTTTAGTTTATTGCTATCAACTACATTTCTGAATGATGTCTATACTGTTTCATGAACCCTTGGAGTCCCAACAATGTCATATTCACACGTGATTAAAAGCCTGTTCCAGAGATGCCAAGCATATCAGTGGTACATTCATGGCTTGAGTCAACCTATATATTTATATATTTTTTAAACATAAATAAATATATATATATATATATATATATTTAATTGTTTTAATTAGTGCCTCCCTTTTCAAGTGCAATACAAGCATTCCATTTTTTATTTTTTAAATATAAAAATTAAAGAGTGAGCTTACCTATTTCATTACCATCCTTCCACACCAATATGTGAAAGCCAGTTTTTGTATCTTAATTTATAAACTCCTTACATAAGACCTGGGGGTAAATGTATCAAGCTGAGAGTTTTCCAGCGGGTTTGAAAAACCAATCAGATTGTAGCTATCATTTATTTAGTACATTCTACAAAATGACAGCTAGAATCTGATTGGTTGCTATAGGCAACATCTCCACTTTTCAAACCCGCCAGAAAACTCTCAGCTTGATACATTTACCCCCTGATGTTGAATTCAGTTCAATTGAGATACCAGTTAAAATCTGAACTCTCCTGAAATTAAATGTTTTAACAAGAATTAGACTTGAAATTATATTAGACAAAATGTGTGATTTGGCCTAGAGATGAGCGCACTCGGATTTCTGAAATCCGAGCCCACCCGAACGTTGCCGATCCGAGTCGGATCCGAGACAGATCCGGGTGTTGGCGCCAAATTCAAATCTGAAACTGAGGCTCTGACTCATAATTCCGTTGTCGGATCTCGCGATACTCGGATCCTATAAATTCCCCGCTAGTCGCCGCCATCTTCACTCGGGCATTGATCAGGGTAGAGGGAGGGTGTGTTAGGTGGTCCTCTGTCCTGCTATATCTCATGCTGTTCAGTGCTGTGCTGTGCTGTGCTCAGTCCAGTGGTGCTGTGTCCTGTGCTCTGTCCTTCTGAGGTCAGTGGTGCTGCTGGGTCCTGTGCTGTGTCCTGTTCAGTCCAGTGGTGCTGTGTCCTGTGCTCTGTGCTTCTAAGGGCATAGTTATTTCCCCAATATTCCCAAGTGTTTAAAAAAATAAAAAAAAGTTATTTTAAAAAATACAAAAAAAACTAATTTAAATTTTTTTTAATTACAACAAAATTTGCACAACCAATCCTGCAGTATAAGCCAATTGGTACTGCAATATTACCAAGTTCACACATTCAGCAGTAAAAGTCCAGTGGTACTGCAATATTACCAAGTTCACACATTCAGCAGTAAAAGTCCAGTGGTACTGCAATATTACAAAGTTCACATATTCTGCAGTATCAGTCCAGTGGTGCTGTGTCCTGTGCTCTGTCCTGCTGAGTTCAGTAGTGCTGCTGGGTCCTGTGCTGTGTCCTGTTCAGTCCAGTGGTGCTGTGTCCTGTGCTCTGTGCTTCTAAGGGCATAGTTATTTCCCCATTATTCCCAAGTTTTTAAAAAATAAAAAAAAAGTTATAAAAAAAATAAAAATTAAAAAAAAAAATAATTATAACCAAATTTGCAAAACCAATCCAGCAGTATAAGTCCATTGGTACCGCGATATTACCAAGTTCACACATTCTGCAGTATCTTGTGCTACATATAATGGAGACCAAAAATTTGGAGGATAAAGTAGGGAAAGATCAAAATCCACTTCCTCCTAATGCTGAAGCTGCTGCCACTAGTCATGACATAGACGATGAAATGCCATCAATGTCGTCTTCCAAGCCCGATGCCCAATCTCCTAGTACAGGGCATGTAAAATCCAAAAAGCCCAAGTTCTCAAAAAAAAAGCAAAAAGAGAAACTTAAAATCATCTGCGGAGAAATGTAAAGTTGCCAATATGCCATTTATGACACGTAGTGGCAAGGAACGGCTTAGGCCCTGGCCCGTGTTCATAACTAGTGGTCCATCTTCACCCAAGGATCTTAGCCCTCCTCCTCCTCCTCCACCCCCCTACAAAAAATTGAAGAGAGTTATGCTGTCAGAAACAAAACAGCAAACAACTCTGCCTTCTAAAGAGAAATTATCACAAATCCCCAAGGCGAGTCCAAGGGTGTTGGTGGTTGTCAAGCCTGACCTTCCCATCACTGTACGGGAAGAGGTGGCTCGGGAGGAGCCTATTGATGATGTAGCTGGCGCTGTGGAGGAACTTGATGATGAGAATGGTGATGTGGTTATTGTAAATGAGGCACCAGGGGGGGAAACAGCTGATGTCCATGGGATAAAAAAGCCCATCGTCATGCCTGGTCAGAAGACCAAAAAATGCACCTCTTCGGTCTGGAGTTATTTTTATCCAAATCCGGACAACCAATGTATGGCCATATGTAGCTTATGTAAAGCTCAAATAAGTAGGGGTAAGGATCTTGCCCACCTAGGGACATCCTCCCTTATATGTCACCTGAATAACCTTCATAGTTCAGTGGTTAGTTCATGAAATGGGGCTAGGACCGTCATCGGTACAGGGACACCTAAATCCCGTGGTCCAGTTGGATACACACCAGCAACACCCTCCTCGTCAACTTCCTCCACGATCTCCCTCAGATTCAGTCCTGCAGCCCAAGTCAGCAGCCAGACTGAGTCCTCTCTAATACGGGATTCATCCGAGGAATCCTGCAGCGGTACGCCTACTGCCACTGCTGCTGTTGCTGCTGTTAGTCGGTCATCTTCCCAGAGGGGAAGTCATAAGACCGCTAAGTATTTCACAAAACAATTGACCGTCCAAGAGTCGTTTGCCATGACCACAAAATACGATAGTAGTCACCCTATTGCAAAGCGTATAACTGCGGCTGTAACTGCAATGTTGGTGTTAGACGTGCGCCCGGTGTCCACCATCAGTGGAGTGGGATTTAGAGGGTTGATGGAGGTATTGTGTCCCCGGTACAAAATCTCGTCGAGATTCCACTTCACTAGGCAGGCGATACCAAAAATGTACAGAGAAGTACGATAAAGTATCCTCAGTGCTCTAAAAAATGCGGTTGTACCCACTGTCCACTTAACCACGGACATGTGGACAAGTGGTTCTGGGCAAACTAAGGACTATATGACTGTGACAGCCCACTGGGTAGATGCATCCCCTTCCACAGCAACAGCAACAGCTGCATCAGTAGCAGCATCTACAAAATGGCTGCTCGTGCAAAGGCAGGCAACACTGTGTATTACAGGCTTTAATAAGAGGCACAACGCTGACAACATATTATAGAAACTGAGGGAAATTATCTCCCAGTGGCTTACCCCACTTAGACTCCCATGGGGATTTGTGGTGTCAGACAATGCCAGTAACATTGTGCGGGCATTAAATATGGGCAATTTCCAGCACGTCCCATGTTTTGCCCACACCATTAATTTGGTGGTGCAGCATTACCTCAAGAGTGACAGGGGTGTGCAGGAGATGCTTGCGGTGGCGCGCAAAATTGCTGGACACTTTCGGCATTCAGCCAGTGCCTACCGCAGACTAGAGGCACATCAAAAAAACATGAACCTGCCCTGCCATCACCTCAAACAAGAGGTTGTGACGCGCTGGAACTCCACCCTCTATATGCTGCAGAGGATGGAGGAGCAGCAAAAGGCCATTCAGGCCTACACAGCCACCTACGACATAGGCAAAGGAGTGGGGATGCGCCTGAGTCAAGCGCAGTGGAGACTGATTTCCGTGTTGTGCAAGGTTCTGCAGCCATTTGAACTTGCCACACGAGAAGTCAGTTCCGACACTGCCAGCTTGAGTCAGGTCATTCCCCTGATCAGGCTGTTGCAGAAGCAGCTGGAGAAAGTGAGGGAGGAGCTGGTAAGCCATTGCGATTACACCAAGCATGTAGCTCTTGTGGATGTAGCCCTTCGTACGCTTTGCCAGGATCCGAGGGTGGTCACTCTTTTAAAGTCAGAGGAATACATTCTGGCCACCGTGCTCGATCCTCGGTTTAAAGCGTATGTTGTGTCTCTGTTTCCGGCGGACACAAGTCTACAGCGGTGCAAAGACCTGCTGGTCAGGAGATTGTCCTCTGAAGAGGACCATGACATGCCAACAGCTCCACCCTCATTTTTTTCCACATCTATGGCTGCGAGGAAAAAGCTCAGTTTTCCTAAAAAAGGCGCTGGCGGGGATGCTGATAACATCTGGTCCGGACTGAAGGACCTGCCAACCATTGCAAACATGTCTACTGTCGCTGCATTGGATGCTGTCACAATTGAAAAAATTGTGGAGGATTACTTTGCTGACACCATCCAAGTAGACATGTCAGACAGTCCATATTGTTACTGGCAGGAAAAAAAGGCAGTTTGGAAGCCCCTGTACAAACTGGCTCTATTTTACCTGAGTTGTCCCCCCTCCAGTGTGTACTCGGAAAGAGTTTTTAGTGCAGCGGGGAACCTGGTCAGTGAGCGGCGAAGGAGGTTGCTTCCTCATAACATTGAAAAAATGATGTTTATAAAAATGAATAATCAATTCCTCAATGAAGTACAGCACTGCCCTCCAGATAGTACAGAGGGACCTGTGGTTGTGGAGTCCAGCGGGGACGAATTGATAATGTGTGATGAGGAGGAAGTACACACTGTAGGGGGAGAGGAATCAGAGGTTGAGGATGAGGACGACATCTTGCCTCAGTAGAGCCTGTTTAGTCTGCACAGGGAGAGATGAATAGCTTTTTTGGTGTGGGGGCCCAAACAAACCAATCATTTCAGCCAAAGTTGTTTGGTAGGCCCTGTCGCTGAAATGATTGGTTTGTTAAAGTGTGCATGTCCTATTTCAACAACAAAAGGGTGGGTGGGAGGGCCCATGGACAATTCCATCTTGGAACTTTTTTTTTTGCATTATATGACCAATCAACAGTCATTTGCCGTGTTCAAAAAGTAAAACCAAATTTAAATAAATTCAAGAAATTAAACCAAAAGTAAAATGCCCTGTCATAATTTAAAACAAGAGGTATTGACGTGCTCTAAAACTATTGTATTGTTGTTTATATTTTATAAACACTACACTTGAAAGCTTGAGTCTTTCAATGAAAAAGTAACTCTCCATTGCACGAATATTTGCAACAGGGACAATTTTAGGGTTAAGAAAGTCAACAAATAACACTTCGACGCTATCTGTCTTTATAAACACTACACTTGGAAGTTGGAGGAGGTATTGTGGCCCCGGCACCAAATTTACTACCGGGGCCACTCCACTGTGCAGTCCATATTTAGGTGTATCAGATATTAAACAACGGTGATAGTTGATGCCAAATTTTTCAATTATATTGTTGGCGCTGTAAAAAATTGTGTTCCGGGCACACCACACTACGCAGTCCATACCCTTTTTTGGTGGAATTCTGACCCGTGGAGGGTTTTTTAATTATATTGTGGCCTCTGTACCAAGTTGTGTACCGGAGTCACCACACTACGCAGTCAAGAAAGATAGATGTGTATCATAGATAAAGTACATTCAGTGTTGTGGGGCAAATTAAAAAATATTCAAAATGCACTGTCATTATCAAAAACAAGAGGTTTTCACACGCTGAAACTCCAACATGTATATGATGGAAAGGATGGAGGAGCAGCCGTATGTGCAGTGTAATGCAGACCTGTTGAAGGTTTTTTATATATTTTATTGTGGTGGCCAGTGGCCAGTCCTCTACGCAGTCCAGATACTATTTTTGGGTGTAATTCAGACCTGTTGAAGGTTTTCTATATATTTTATTGTGGTGCCCAGTGCCCACTACTCTACGCAGTCCAGATACTATTTTTGGGTGTAATGCAGACCTGTTGAAGGTTTTCTATATATTTTATTGTGGTGCCCAGTGCCCACTACTCTACGCAGTCCAGATACTATTTTTGGGTGTAATGCAGACCTGTTGAAGGTTTTCTATATATTATATTGTGGTGGCCAGTGGCCAGTCCTCTACGCAGTCCAGATACTATTTTTGGGTGTAATTCAGACCTGTTGAAGATTTTCTATATATTTTATTGTGGTGCCCAGTGCCCACTACTCTACGCAGTCCAGATACTATTTTTGGGTGTAATGCAGACCTGTTGAAGGTTTTCTATATATTATATTGTGGTGGCCAGTGGCCAGTCCTCTACGCAGTCCAGATACTATTTTTATCACGGGCACTAGGAGTCTTTACCCAGGTATCACCAGATGATAGACTTACCAGAGCAGTATAGTTGGTAATATGGTACTCTGGTAGCGGGGTGATCACGGAACAGGAGCCAGCAGGTGATAAGAGAATGCTCGAGGAAAGTCTATGACTAGCAGCACTGGTAATAGGTAGATAACTGTACACGAGGAACTGGATGGACAAGGAAACGTGAGGGTAGTCAGTGGTCTGCGTATAGCAAGTTGTACCACTGCTATAGTGAGGAGGAATGTCCAGGAGTAACGAGGAGGTGATGAGAGTCAGCGGTCTGCGTATAGCAAGTTGTACCGCTGTCTGGGTGAAGGAATGGAATCCAGGTGAAGGTATCCGGGCAGTCAGTGGTCTGCGTTAGCAAGTTGTACCACTGCTATGTGAAAGGATACTGGAAACTGGTGACTCAGAAAACAGGGAACAGTGGTCTGCCTCTAGCAAGTTGTACCACTGAAATATATAAGTGAGGAGGAGCACGGGGAGATAAATGCAATGCAGAGTATACACGGGCAAACTGAACTTGATCCCACGATGATATGCACACAATAATAATAACTGAGCAGCACTGCACAAATATACAAAGTCACTAGAACTATCCAGGCTAAAAGGTAACACAGTCAAATGATAGCAATAGTCTCAGTGGATAGGAAACTCCGGAGGAGAACAACTCAGTCCAGCTAGATATGCAATACACCAGCACAGTCAATGAGAAGTATGCATACCGTGGTTCAGGAGAGCAGGCTGTCAGAGAGAGGTGCAGGGATACCTGAACGGCTGGAGGCCGGCAGGATGCGAAGTCCCAGGAGGGTGGAAGCGGTAACCAAGTAGGTGTAGCGCACGGTAGGTAGACCAGCAAGGATGTAAACAATACTCAGGAAGCAGTAGTATATAGAACTGGACACCTGGAGAACACGGGAGAGTTGAGGCGGTCTAGCTGAGATGAAAGCAGCGGGGCGTTGATCCGATGCAGACAGGCGAGTTGACACAAGCAGGAACACTGTAGAAGCACGGAGACAGCAGATCGGCTGGCTGCAGACACGATGAGTACTGGAGGGTTGCGATGAGCAGGACACTGCATATACACGGAGGCAGCGGATAGGAATCAGCTGGTGCAGTCACGATGAAACACAGGAGAGTTGAAGTGGTTTGGAAACTGTAGAAGCACGGAGGCAGCGGATAGGAATCAGCTGGTGCAGTCACGATGAAACACAGGAGAGTTGAAGTGGTCTGGAAACCACAAACGAACAACAGGAATCAGCAGGAGCTGAATACACGAGGAAACACAGAAACACCTTCAGAGGCTCATGGGGAATGAGACTCCAAGATCAGGCAACGAGGTATTGACCACAGGTGCTTTAAATAGGGAGTGTTGCCTGATCAGCCAATTAACTAAAAGGAACATGTACTGAAGGTTTGAAAGGGCTGCACATGCGCAGACCCTCAGGATGGTGGACGGCCACGGTTCCTAAACACACGAGAAGTAGCACTCACAGTCCGGTGAGTGACAGTACCCCCCCTTTTAAAGGTGGGCACAGAACACCTGGAACCGGGTTTGTCCAGAAACTTGAAATAAAACTTCTTAAGAAGAGCTGGAGCGTTGAGATCTTCAGCCTTGATCCATGAACGCTCCTTAGGACCAAAACCCTTCCAATGAACGAGGAAACGGAGAACTCCTCGTGAAATTTTTGCATCTAATATATGAGTAATCTCAAAGTCTTCCTCTTGATGAATTTGAACTGGCCGAGGTGCTGAAGGAGGGACCGAGAAACGGTTGATGATGAGAGTTTTGAGCAAGGACACATGGAAGGCGTTGGAAATACGAAGATTCTTAGGAAGTAGAAGTTTGAAACAAACTGGATTTATCACTTGAATGATCCTATATGGACCAATAAAACGAGGAGCGAATTTCATAGATGGGACCTTCAAACGAATATTTTTGGTAGATAACAAGACACAATCTCCAATTTTCAGTGGTGGAATAGCCCGTCTCTTTTTATCTGCAAAAGACTTATATCTGGCAGATGTCTTCTTTAAACAGGTTTTGACCTGAGACCAAATATTTTTGAAAGTTTGACAAACAGTCTCTACAGCAGGAACTTGGGTGGGAGGGAGGGCAGGAAATTCCGGAAAAGACGGATGGTGACCGTAAACCACAAAGAATGGAGTTTTGGCAGATGATTCATGATACATGTTGTTATGAGCGAATTCAGCCCAAGGAAGCAATTCTACCCAGTTGGCTTGATTGGCTGACGAGAACATCCTTATAAACGTCTCAAGATCTTGATTGACCCTCTCAGTTTGTCCGTTTGATTGAGGATGGTAGGAAGACGAGAGTGATAATCGTATGCCCAAGGTCTTACAAAGGGCCTGCTAGAATCTGGAAACTAATTGTACTCCTCTATCTGACACAATCTCAGACGGACATCCATGGATACGAAAGATTTCTTTGATGAAATATTCAGCCAGAGTAGAAGAAGGCAAACCAGCCAAGGGAACGAAATGCGCCATCTTCGAAAATCTGTCCACCACTACCCAAATAGTATTGCAGTTTTTACTAGGCGGAAGATCAGTAACAAAGCCCATACTAATATGGGTCCATGGCTTGGACGGAATGGGTAGTGGTTGAAGCAAACCCGCTGGAGTTCTGCGGGGAGTCTTGAACTGAGAACACAATTCACATGCGGATACAAACTCTTTGACATCTCTCCTCATAGAAGGCCACCAGTAACTTCGAGAGAGGATCTCAAAGGTCTTGCGTTCACCAGAGTGTCCAGAAAAACGAGAAGAGTGAAACCACGAAAGGATTTTCTTCCTAAGAGCAGGAGGCACGAGAGTTTTCCCAAATGGTAGCACCTTAGTGGAAGAAGCAGCCAGAGAAACACATTTGGGATCTAATATAGAGTGGTTGGGGACCTCTTCAACGTCTGAGGACGTCACAAAGGCTCGAGATAGAGCGTCTGCTTTTTTATTCTTTGCAGCTGGTTTGAAGGTTATGATTAACTCAAAACGAGAAAAGAAAAGAGACCATCTTGCTTGACGAGGATTCAAACATTGAGCAGACTGTAGATATGACAAATTCTTATGATCCGTGAAAATTGTCACAGGATGACGAGCTCCCTCCAACAAGTATCTCCACTCCTCTAATGCTACTTTAATAGCCAGCAACTCCTTGTCCCCGATGGTGTAATTCCTCTCCGCAGGCAGAAGACCCCGAGAGTAAAAGGCACAAGGATGGAATTTTTGTTGCTCCGATCTTTGGGAGAGAATGGCTCCTAAACCAACATTAGAGGCATCTACTTCTAGGAAGAAGGGAAGCGTCACATCAGGCTGTCGAAGAATGGGAGCAGAGGAGAAGGATTCTTTAAGAAACTGAAAGGCTTGAAGAGCCTCAGATGACCATTGCTTAGTATTGGCCCCTTTACGAGTCAGGGCCACAATAGGAGATGCAATCGAAGAGAAATCTTGAATGAAGCGTCTATAGTAATTGGCAAAACCTAAAAAACTCTGAATGGCACGAAGAGTAGTTGGCTGAGGCCAATGTAACACAGCATTCACCTTTTCTGGATCCATTTGCAGACCAACTCCGGAGACAATATAACCCAAAAATGGAATCTGGGGCAACTCGAATGAACATTTTTCTAATTTGCAGAATAATGAATTTCTCCGGAGTCTGGAAAGAACTTCTGCCACATGTTGGTGATGAGAAGGCAGGTCCTGTGAAAAGATCAATATGTCGTCCAGATAAACGACGACACATACATATAACAAGTCCCGGAAGATCTCATTAATGAAGCCCTGGAAAACAGCGGGGGCATTACATAACCCGAAAGGCATTACTAAGTATTCATAATGCCCATCTCTGGTGTTGAAAGCTGTCTTCCATTCGTCACCGGACCTGATTCTAATTAAATTGTAGGCACCACGAAGATCCAACTTGGTAAAGATCCGAGCTCCCTTAATCCGATCAAATAGCTCAGTGATCAATGGAATGGGATACCGATTTTTGATAGTAATGGCATTGAGTCCACGAAAATCTATGCAGGGGCGTAGTGATCCATCCTTCTTTTTTACAAAGAAGAACCCGGCTCCAGCGGGAGAAGTAGAAGGTCGAATAAATCCTCGCTGGAGATTCTCTTGGATGTATTCAGATGTAGCTTGAGTTTCAGGTAACGAAAGTAGATACACACGACCCCTAGGAGGAGTCTTGCCAGGTAGAAGATCAATCGGACAATCCCATGAACGATGAGGAGGAAGACGTTCAGACTGAGTTTTATCAAATACATCGGCAAATGAAGCATACTGAGGAGGAAGTCCCGGTGAGGAAGGTGAAATAGAGGATTGCTGTATTTTAAGAGGAACGACTTGGGAGAGACAACGATGATGACATTCAGCTCCCCAAGACGTAACTTGAGGAGTGCGCCAGTCAATCTGGGGAGAGTGACATTGAAGCCATGGAAGGCCTAAAACAATCGGACTTGTAGTAACAGGAAGAATTAAAAACGAAATTTCTTCTTGGTGTAGCACACCAATCTGAAGAGTTACTGGAGACGTACTCTGGGTGATGAGACCATTGATAAGACATGATCCATCAATAGCAGTCACAGTAATAGGTGTCTTCAGGGTAATCACTGGTAGGGACCATTGACTCACGAGGGATTTAGAAATAAAATTTCCCGCAGCTCCAGAATCAATAAGTGCTTGGGACTCAAAGGATTTGGTAGCGAAGGAAATTGTAACATCAAAAGCGCAGACTTTTAATTTTGTAGAACATGGAGAGGACTCCAGGGACCCTAACTTCACCTCTCCAGAATTAGTTAGGGCCTGGCATTTCCCGATTTTTTAGGGCATGAATTGAGCATATGTGTGGAATCAGCACAATAGATACAAAGTCTATTCTTTACTCTTCGGTTCCTCTCCTCAGTGGTTAATTTGGAGCGTCCTATCTCCATGGGTATCACAGGAGATGAAGCTGGACGAAATTGAGAAGTTGAGCGAAGAGGTGCTTTAACTGAAGTTGTTTTTTCAGACTCCCTTTCACGAAATCTCATGTCTACACGATGGCAAAGAGAAATCAAATCTTCTAAAGTAGGTAGTTCTTGAGTAGTCAGTGCATCTTTAATTTTGTCGGAGAGCCCCTGCCAGAAGGCGGCAATTAACGCTTCAGTGTTCCACTGAAGTTCAGAGGCTAGAATCCTAAATTGAATGACGTACTGGCCTACTGTACGAGAACCCTGACGTAGACGGAGGATGCAGGATGCAGCGGAGATGACACGACCTGGTTCATCGAATACACTTCGGAACGTGGAAATAAATTTGGCACTATAATGTAATAATGGATCGTTTCTTTCCCACAGAGGGGAAGCCCATGCGAGAGCTTGTCCAGAAAACAATGAAATAAGATAGGCCACTCTGGAACGATGAGTAGAGAAATTTTGAGGTTGAAGCTCAAAATGAACTGAGCATTGATTGAGAAAACCCCTACATGTTTTGGGGTCTCCATCATATTTTGACGGAGTAGGCAGGTGAAGCGTAGAAGCCGTAGAAACCTGGGATGGCACTGGGGAAACAGAGGAAAGCACAGGAGCATCGACATTAGCTGTGATATTTGGCCCAGATGTTCCTTGGGAGGCTAACGCCTGGTAACATTGTAATAACAGCTGTTGGCGAGCATCCTGTTGCTCCATACGGGTAACCAGATGCTGCAGCATCTCTTTAGCTGAAGGTTCCGAATCTGGGTCTGTCATGGCCTGATCTTACTGTCACGGGCACTAGAAGTCTTTACCCAGGTATCACCAGATGATAGACTTACCAGAGCAGTATAGTTGGTAATATGGTACTCTGGTAGCGGGGTGATCACGGAACAGGAGCCAGCAGGTGATAAGAGAATGCTCGAGGAAAGTCTATGACTAGCAGCACTGGTAATAGGTAGATAACTGTACACGAGGAACTGGATGGACAAGGAAACGTGAGGGTAGTCAGTGGTCTGCGTATAGCAAGTTGTACCACTGCTATAGTGAGGAGGAATGTCCAGGAGTAACGAGGAGGTGATGAGAGTCAGCGGTCTGCGTATAGCAAGTTGTACCGCTGTCTGGGTGAAGGAATGGAATCCAGGTGAAGGTATCCGGGCAGTCAGTGGTCTGCGTTAGCAAGTTGTACCACTGCTATGTGAAAGGATACTGGAAACTGGTGACTCAGAAAACAGGGAACAGTGGTCTGCCTCTAGCAAGTTGTACCACTGAAATATATAAGTGAGGAGGAGCACGGGGAGATAAATGCAATGCAGAGTATACACGGGCAAACTGAACTTGATCCCACGATGATATGCACACAATAATAATAACTGAGCAGCACTGCACAAATATACAAAGTCACTAGAACTATCCAGGCTAAAAGGTAACACAGTCAAATGATAGCAATAGTCTCAGTGGATAGGAAACTCCGGAGGAGAACAACTCAGTCCAGCTAGATATGCAATACACCAGCACAGTCAATGAGAAGTATGCATACCGTGGTTCAGGAGAGCAGGCTGTCAGAGAGAGGTGCAGGGATACCTGAACGGCTGGAGGCCGGCAGGATGCGAAGTCCCAGGAGGGTGGAAGCGGTAACCAAGTAGGTGCAGCGCACGGTAGGTAGACCAGCAAGGATGTAAACAATACTCAGGAAGCAGTAGTATATAGAACTGGACACCTGGAGAACACGGGAGAGTTGAGGCGGTCTAGCTGAGATGAAAGCAGCGGGGCGTTGATCCGATGCAGACAGGCGAGTTGACACAAGCAGGAACACTGTAAAAGCACGGAGACAGCGGATCGGCTGGCTGCAGACACGATGAGTACTGGAGGGTTGCGATGAGCAGGACACTGCAGATACACGGAGGCAGCGGATAGGAATCAGCTGGTGCGGTCACGATGAAACACAGGAGAGTTGAAGTGGTCTGGAAACCACAACCGAACAACAGGAATCAGCAGGAGCTGAATACACGAGGAAACACAGGAACACCTTCAGAGGCTCATGGGGAATGAGACTCCAAGATCAGGCAACGAGGTATTGACCACAGGTGCTTTAAATAGGGAGTGTTGCCTGATCAGCCAATTAACTAAAAGGAACATGTACTGAAGGTTTGAAAGGGCTGCACATGCGCAGACCCTCAGGATGGTGGACGGCCACGGTTCCTAAACACACGAGAAGTAGCACTCACAGTCCGGTGAGTAACAATTTTTGGGTGTAATTCAGACCTGTTGAAGGTTTTCTATATATTTTATTGTGGTGCCCAGTGCCCACTACTCTACGCAGTCCAGATACTATTTTTGGGTGTAATGCAGACCTGTTGAAGGTTTTCTATATATTTTATTGTGGTGCCCAGTGCCCACTACTCTATGCAGTCCAGATACTATTTTTGGGTGTAATGCAGACCTGTTGAAGGTTTTCTATATATTATATTGTGGTGGCCAGTGGCCAGTCCTCTACGCAGTCCAGATACTATTTTTGGGTGTAATTCAGACCTGTTGAAGGTTTTCTATATATTTTATTGTGGTGCCCAGTGCCCACTACTCTACGCAGTCCAGATACTATTTTTGGGTGTAATTCAGACCAGTTGATGGGTTTTTAATTATATTGTGGGGAACACTCCTCTACGCAGTCCAGAAAGATACCTCGTTGCAACGTTTTGTACTAAAAAAAAAAAAATATTGTGAGGTGTTAGGTGTTCAGAATAGCCTTTAAATTAGTGGAAATGCTTGTTATTGAATGTTATTGAGGTTAATAATAGCGTAGGAGTGAAAATAAGCCCAAAAACTTGATTTTTACACATTTTAGGTTTTTTTCAAAAAAAATCCGAATCCAAAACCTTTAATCCGAACCAAAACCTTTCGGCAGGTGTTTTGCGAAAGAAATCCGAACCCAAAACATCGCGAAAATCAGGATCCAAAACACAAAACACGTGACCTCAAAAGTCGCTGGTGCACATCCCTAATTTGGCCTTGATGAAACTAAAATGGCTAAGGAACATTAACTATATATAATTATAATATGGTATGATGAAGAGGTGACATAGTTTATTCATAATTTGTTATGTATACAGATACCATGTTATCTAAACTCCCCAAACAAATGATTACACATAATTCTAACAGATCTACGTGAGCTGCTTTCCTATCCCTCTAATGTCTGACTAGTTTCTGGCCCAAATCATTGTGATTTCAACTTTGTGATTAACATAATGCTTCACATAGCACCTATATGGGTGCCACTGATGGAATAATTATCTGCACCGATAACTCAAAGCACAGGGAACAGAGGTCGACATACTGAGTGGCTGTACTTACATGAGAAGATGGTGGCATGATCCCATTACAATAACATCCTCCTTCTTCCCATTCACATGTTTATTCAAGTCAGTCAATGACATACACTCTAATAACTCTGTTCTCTTCAAATACACCCCCTCCCCCCCACACCAACTGCTCTGGCCAAGCCACCACCATAAACCCATTGGTTGCAGGAGCTCGGCCTGAAATATAACCATGCCCTCAAACATCAACCACATTAATCTAAATTTAAATAAGGGTTAAATTGAGCTAAGACAATTGTTTGGAACTAGCTGTTCTGATAAACTAATGGGTTTTATTACTGTGATTAGGGGCTTTCTTACACTCACCTTCTGTTGCTACATCTTCAATTTTCACATTGTGTTTTTGAGCCATGTAACCAAGTATTGAGAAGATAGCAAATCCAGAAATGAAACTTGTAACACAATTAATGGTACTGGTAAGTAAAGCATCCCTGCAATGATAAGAAATAATCAGGATAACATTTTTATCTATAGATGGATAATATTTTTATTGTGATCATCTACAATACATTATATGGTTAAAATCAGTGTGTCTAAGAAAATTAATCTGTGAACAGATGCTGCAGTGCAGAAAAAGTCATTAAAGTTATGGTACTGCTTTTGCACACTACTCCAATTTTAACAAAGAAAAAAATATAAAAAACATAACCCCTGTTATTACTATAATCATTAAGAAAAATACATTATCTTTTTTTTTTACATGAAATACATTTATCAGGATGTTCTTATTGATTACTGTACATAAAATGCATTTTTACATTTGCTCTTAATTGCAAACACATGTTCAGCCATGTATACGTGTCTGTCATCCCTATCAATACACCTGCCCTGTAGCTCGTGCAAGTGATATGGCTAAAGATCATGTACTTGACATATGCCCAGAGCTTGAATCGGATGAATGTGTGTGCTCGACCTTGGCATGTCCTTACCGTACATTGCTTATTTGCATACATCTCTTTCTTCCCCCCATTCCGCCTATGGACTAAGAATGTGTAATTTGCATTCAAACTTGAATTGCATGCACTTGCGGCCATTGGTGTAATGTCCATTTTTGAGCGTAGAGCAATTTCATGCAAAATACAGCACGCAACGGTACTTATGTCCAAAGATGAATCAGGCTCACCATATGCAGATTTGCTTATCACAAGGACAATTTTTGCAAGGGAGTTCATTTATACTCCAGATAGGATTTTGGTGAAGTGGTGTGTTTCCAGGGACAAAAACCCAGGCAGAGCTTCTGTAGTGGGTTGTGGAGTGTGATGGGGGCTCTACCAAAAACGGAAAGCTTTGTTTTTCTGTTTGGTTAGGAGACGAGGGAGGGCTATTTGGAGGCCACAAAGCACATCATGATTTGCGAGAGTGAATGGCTCTATAGGAAGCACTACTATAAAGCAGGATGAAAAGTCAGGAACGGCTGGGACAGAGACCAAAGACACAGAGGTGGCAAATGGGTATTACTTTTTAGATTTATAATGCATTTGCTGTTTTTTACTCTCCTCCTACTGTTTCCTTCTCCTCCATTGCCTCTGCTCCCTATGATGACAATCACTCTAGCTATAGTTTACACCATTCTCTCTGGCTTGTGTATATGACAGCAACACACAAAGCGTTATCCTTTCCCTTTATGTTTATTACATGAAGGCTCTGCTAAATCATCATCATTTATTTATATAGCACCACTGATTCCAGCAGCGCTGTACAGAGAACTCATTTACATCAGTCCCTGCCCCATTGGAGCTTACAGTCTAAATTCCCTAACATACACACTCAGACAGAGAGACTAGGGTCAATTTTTATAGCAGCCAATTAATCTACTAGTATGTTTTTGGAGTGTGGGAGGAAACCGGAGCACCTGGAGGAAACCCACGCAAACACGGGGAGAACATACAAACTCAACACAGATAAGACCATGGTTGGGAATTGAACTCATGACCCAAGCGCTGTGAGGCAGAAGTGCTAACCACTTAGCCACCGAGCTGCTAAAGAAATTATTTATAACGCATGATAAATTGCCGCACTCTTTACAAGATGGTATGTTTAGTGCAGGACGGTCATTCAGGATAGTTGTGTCTCCCATTGATCTAAAATAAATATTTCAATGCATAAAGTATCTTTCATATTTTAAAGCATGTATATATGTCCTGTTAGTTGTCTGGACATTGTGCTCCATTGAGTTCATATATCGGTACAGTAAACAGAGCACTAAATATTGAATCATTAAGAAAGCATAGGAGTTCATTTATCAAGGAGCTCTTAATCTGCCTCCTACTAATGTATTGAGTAGACAACAATGAATGCTAGAAATTAAAGGACTATTAAAGATTACAGTTTATTTAAGCTTGGATATGGACCCAGGTATGTATAAAGTATGTTAGAGTAGTAGGGGAAGAAGTAGTTTGTTTATCTGATTAAGGAGGTGAATCCAAACTAGGACTGCACATAAATACATACTGCTCATGGAATCATGATGTTAATTTAGCAGTTGCTGTATTTATATATTGCATATTATAATATTTTATAATTCTTAGCCTATTATTTTACTCCTAATATTGCTCCTCGCAAGAGCTTTGCAGTAAACAAAGGGGAATTAGATCTGATAAAGAGTCAGCCACAAGCAGAGCCCTTGCATGTGATTCCTGCCCTTGATAATCCATTTAGTGTTACTGTAGCTATAATGTTTCTACATTTGCATTAAAATAGCATTTGTATTTAGAGTGTGACCTAAGAGGTCATAACAGGAGGTATAAACACCGACACAAACCTGTTTTCACTATTTCATCTTTAACATTTCAATATATAAACATAATTACATAGCTATGTATGCAAATGTATTTCCCAATTTGTCCTGAAAAGAGGGATCTCAAATATATTTACTCAAGATGTGAAAATGTCACTTGGGGTCTGATTCATTAAGGAAAGTAAAGCAAAAAAAAAAAGTAATTTTGCACCTTGGCAAAACCAATGATGCATTGGAGGGGGAGTTAAATTTAAAATGTGGGGACGGATTGATAGTTGGGGTTGGTCATTTCCTAGATCAACTTTAAATTTCAGTGTAAAAATAAATCTATCAAGTATTTGTGTGCTACATGAAATAAACAGGCAATATTTAATATATGTGCAAAATAATAAACTAATATGCACCCCTTGCATTGTAACATGGTTTTGTCCAGGAGAAAATGTACTCATACTTATTTTCTGCCTTACTTTTGTTAATGAATCAGTCCCATGGTCTAGAAATAAAGGTGTATATTTTACCTTCGAAGTGTAATTATATCATACTTGCCGGGATGTCCGGGAGAGGGGCGTGACTAGAGAGCTGGAGGGGGCAGGGCACCTCGAATCACGTTGTTTTGGCCCCGCCCCCACAACGACAATTACGTTTTGTCGCGTGGTGGGTGGGGGGGGAGCAAAATGATGCGATTCTCTGTGAATTGCATCATTTTAACAAGGGAATTGAGGGATGCAGGAGAAATGCCAGTTCTCCCGGGACTCCGGGAGACTGACCCGAATTTCGGGAGTCTCCCGGACTTTCCGAGAGAGTTGACAAGTATGAATTATATTTTTCTATCATGACACGTTTAAAGGTACTAGCTTGCTAGAAAACCATAAATACCCCTAGAACATTCCATCTAGAAAGTTAGAGGCACAAACGTATCTATTTATGGATCATTTGAGAATATGGAACTGTTTTGCTCAATTTCATTGAAGGGTAATTCTTTAAAAAAATGCATTTGCAGAATTACTGCTGTATTTGACAGTAAAAAAAAAATTCTACTCACTGTGTGCTTCTTCATTTAAACAAAACATAACATTTATGCAGATACTACTTTCTTTTTTCATGAGCACAAACATTTGTATGCTTTACCCACTGGCCGATCGTATGGCAGAGCCTGGAAATGATGGATTTTGCATTTCATAGGACAATTATTCCATAGATGATTTTCTGGCACACAACTTATTATAGAGGCTTTGTGATGCCACAACATTAGAAACACTTCCCACAATACTTCATCTAGAAAACTAGAGCCAAGGTATGCATCTAGAGCTATCATGTGCCTTTTGTCCCACTGATTTTTTGTGTCTATTTGAATTACCACAACACATGTATGGGAATAAGGAAACACAATGTAAGGCCTGATAATATACAAGTCAACTTGAGGCCACAAAAATGCACCTTTTTTTTACTGTGCATGAAATAAATAATAAAATAATGTAACTGACCTGGTTTACAATTCATTTACCATGTGAGGTGTATATGACAACAGAGCAGCCCTGTTATCAGGGCTGCCAAGAGGAACTCAGGTCCACAGTACAACAATTTCATGGGGCCCCCCATTATAGTTTAGCATGCTAAAAATTTTAAAATTTAGCAAAATTTTATGTTGGTGTGGTCATACTATTGGGGGCGTAGCTATGCATAATTGCGGTGTGGCTAGCAGGTAAAAAGTGCTGGCTACCCTCCAACAGAAAAAAAACCTGCATTGTTGTGTACATCATTGAAACAAGGGTGCAGTGCCGGAGCGTGACATATGTCCCAGCACTCCTGACTTTCAAGACATCTAACACCATAGTGTAGTATAGAAAGAATGCAGAGTGTACATAAACAGTTCACAGTCTTGGCCTGCCCCTTACATTGGGCAGATCACTCACCAAAAATTGGGATTGTCCCACTAGAATCACATCATTTCACAGACTCTCCTACTCTCTCATACCTGTTCTTCTCACTTTCACCACCTGTGGCTGCTGCTTTCTTTAGTTGTGGCTTGTCTGAATCCTGGAATTTTGAGGGCCTTATTTGGAAAAAAAATGGGTACATTTAGAAAATTACAACCAGCCCAGGTGTTAAATCAATAGCACCCACAAGTAATAACTAGGCCTTCCTCCAGCCCCAACATTAAAATAATAGTAATCCCATTTAATAAACAAAGCTATTTCCCTCTATGCAAACAGCCCCAGCAATAAATGAATAGTATTTACATTTCATAAGTATACCTATTTCACACAACCATCACTACCATTAAATAATTCATAGTCACATTTAATAAATAGACCTCATTCTCCCCAAACTCACTCCCACATTCAATTAATAGTACCCAAACCACCCCATCTTAGATTAATAGTCCCCACTATTAAATTGCCTCACCATCACCCCACAAACAAAATAGCACCCATTAATTAGCCACCACCTACCTCACACATACTACATTGCCACAAGCCCCCTGTGGCATCACAAACACATTACTGTGCCTCTTCATCATCAGCACACTGTGCCTCTTTATGATCACACTGTGCCCCTTCATCACAACTACGCTGTGCCCCCTTATGATCACACAGCGCCCTCTATGCTGCTCTTCCCCACTTCTTTATCACACTGTGCCGCTCTCCCCCCTTCTTAATCATACTGTGCCTCTGTCCCCCCTACTTTGTCACTCTATGCCTCTCCCCCTCCTTCTTTATCACTCTGTGCCTCTCCCCCCTTAGCACTCTGTGCCTCTCCCCCCCCTTCTTTATCACTGTGCCTCTCTCCCACTCCTTTTTTATCACTCTGCGCCTCCCCCCTTTATTATTACTCTGTGTCTCCCTCTGTGCCTTTCCCCCCCTTCTTTATCACTCTGTCCTCACATGCTTTATTTCCCTTGCTTCTTCGTTCCTTTACTTACCTTTTGTTAGCTTCTTTCTTTTATTCTGTCTTCTCTTCTTTCTTCTTGCTGAGTCATTTCCTCACTGAATGTTGGGCGTGACTTGATGACATCATGCCCCGACATTCACTGTGAACGGAGCAGAGAGGAGTGACGCTGGCGCCTCGATCACGAGAGTATGTTACTTTTTAAACTATCCAGCTCCCCCCACCAATGAACGAGTCGGAGACACCCACCTCTTCCCCCCAGCGGAAAAAAAAAAGACATAAGAAAAACAAAATTGCTATTAAAAAGAATGGAAATTTAAAAAAAAAAAAAAGCAGTGAGGGCCCTCTCGGCGGCCCTGGCTGTTATTGTTTTTTTGCACACAGGACCCTTCTTTTTCCTTTGTGCTTCAACTCCACTAGGCAAGTTCTTGACCTTCTATTAAGGTTTGCTCTTTGCTATTGCATTACTACAGGACAGGAAAAAAAATAGATTCACTATGGATATAAGAGAAAAAAAATAAAGTGGAAAATGAGAGATTGGACGTCAGTTTGTGTAGTACATGTTACATAAAAACACACTGTGCATGCCCAGAAAGTAGGCCCACGCATACGCCTATGGAGATTTGCATGATTTTGGCGTTTACGCTCTCTTGGCTGCACAGAGGAGGGAAGGACATTCTAACAGTGGCCAAGCACAATAAAGGCAGGTTTACACAAATGCAGATCATGCAGACCTGCAGAAACACACATATACACCTGATAGGGGGGTTTCTTACTACTTCTGCTATAGGGCAGGTGTATGTAGTTGCTGATGATGATGACTTGTCGTAAACCAGGTCCATATTCTGATGATGCAGAGAATAATATTTTTAGCATAATTTGCTCCCATATTGCAACCAACTGTACTGTAAAGTAGGTTGGTGGAACTCTATCATTTAGCTAGCCATGGATTTTATGGCATTCACTATCAGGGCTTTCTGGGACTTGTACTACCATACATTTACTAATGTTTAACAATTATACTAACAACCACTGTCCATGGTTGTCAGACCCAGTGCTATTCAGCAAAGGGCTGGTTTTCGCTGTGGTAGGGGAAGAGGGATGGGTGCACATTTTTTGAAGGCCTGATTCCCCTTGGGAATTCCACTCTATGCTGCCAGACCTGGCATTCCCTGTGTTGGTTGCTGCTATTGCAGGGATAACCAATGCTCTTTGTCCTCAATATCAGTGGTAAAAAGCCCAGGCTATTAGCACTGCTGCTGGTTAGTCTTTTAGCATGGAAAGGTAACGGTTATAGACCACTTGGCTACCTTTCATAGAATTCTATAAATAGTTTCCAAACCCTTTAGGTTTGGGCATTACATACTATGTTTCTTGGTGAATATATAATGAAATAGTAATGAGTGTAACAACACAAGCTAAAATTATTGGGCTTTACAACCTAGAATGGTGGACAAGTGCAAGTTTCCATTATCTCCGGTGATATACTGCATGTGTGCGCAACATTGGTTAACGTTGGTCCACCACAGTCCTGGGTTTATGCATTCAATTCTCACCAGAGTTCAATCTAAATTAAGTTTGTATACTTTTTTTGTGTGTTACCTCTGGTTGTTCCCATGATGTTAAGTCTATGGACAATGGACTATACATAATTAAAACAATGCTATTTAAAAAAGGTTGAAGAGTTAAAACAAAACGTCATGAGAAAGTTTATACCCCAACCAGTTTTCCATAATGCAAAATCTTGTGGCACATATATAACAAGGGCAACCTACAAAGGTCTACTTTCCAGTTGCCACTAATTAATTTCACTCAATTATGTACACAGTGAATTTATTGTTTCACAAGAACAGACAACTCATATGAATGTTATACATCTTATACTCTCAAATTTGACTATGTCTAAAAAATATTCAAAGTACATTTCCACTTAATTTCACACAAGTGTAAAAACTGTTTAAAATTGCCTCCATAGATATTCTTGTTGTTTCCTTTCACATCTACAAACTTCATTTGGTTTAAAAAAAAATGGACAATTAAAGAAATACATTTTTTAAGTACATACATTTTTGTCACTTGGGAGATATAGAGTGTATTGCAAACAATAGAAAAACCATTCTGAAGAATGTTTTTGGAAAATCATTGCAGAGTGAAATATTCACACTAGTGGGGCATCTGACCCAGATTGCACAAGAACAGCACAGTAAAGCTACCATTCTATAAAAGTCCTACTTGAATATGGATTCCGATATGAAAGTACTGTACCTTTGCAGTGATAATTCCACTGAAAATCAACTGCTTACTAAGCCTAATATATCAAGCCTTTAATGGAGGGCATGAGCAGTGAAACATATACTGCAACTTGACATTATCAGGACTTTGGAACTTTGTTCAGGGATAACTGAAATATTTTGAGGCTCTGAAGATTCATTATGAACTGTGCTTTGAAAAAGAGTTGATTGAGTGAGTTTTGATTTGTATTAAATCTTTTAGTTCAATGCTAAAACGTGTTATTCCAACATGGAATTTGAAGTATCCAAGTAGAATGTTTGACAATATTTTGGGCCAAGATACCCCCCAGACAGCTTTAGTACTTGTAGGCAACTTCAAACAACTATTAAGCCAGCTATACAAAACTTTTGCAAGCCAATTATAATTCTCAATGGCAAAAACCAAAGCGTTCTATTAATGTAATCACGATGTGAGACCAGGGAATGTTTAACCTTATGTTTACAAATCTTAAACCCACCTGTATAAACAGTACAAGTTTGCTAGTGGATAAAAAAGTTGTATGCTATGGGGGGTATTCAATTGTTGCTCCGGACGCAAAAAAACGAGCGCGTTAAAACTATTACCGTTTATACGGTAATTACTCGCTGAATTTCATCTCGCAGCTCTGAAATTCAGCGAGTAAACTACCGTATTAACGGTTTTTACGTGCAAGTTTACCGTATAAACGGTAATAGTTTTAACGCGCTAATTTTTTTGCGGTCCAGAGCAACAATTAAATACCCCCCTATGTGTTTTATACATTTTGGCACCAATATATTTTGCAAACTGAATCTAATTGTAGATGTCGTGTCAGCTACGATTAGAGTTAATTTGCACTGAATATATACATTTTGGTAGTGGATAAAAACATTTGTGTTATCTTACACATATTACTGACACTGATTAAAGCTGTTGTATATCTTTGTTTTTTAATTTTTCCCCCAACAATTTTTTGCTTTTGCTATAATTGACAAGTGTCAGAGGACGACTTGGGGTCACATTTTGTAATTATCCACACTTGAAAGAGCCCCAGTAATATTTGGGTTAGTCATACTTGCCAAATCTCCTGGACTGTCCGGGAGACTCCCGAATTTCGGGTAGGTCTCCCGGACTCCCGGGAGAGGAGGCAAGTATCCCGCATACTGCAACTTACTCGTCAAAATGATGCAATTTGCGGTGAATCGCGGCATTTTGGCCCTGACCCCCCCCCCCCCCCCCCATGTCAAAAATGTAATTTTGACGGGGCCAAAATTACGCGATTGACCACACCCCCTGCCCGGGATCTCCTGGAATGAACTTTTCAAAGGTTGGCAAGTATGGGTTAGATGCTTCTAGAGAGAGAGTGGTCATGCTGTAATTTTGCTAACCCCCCCCCCCCCGCCTTATAACAGAGGTACCAGCAATGCACTGACCAGCCAGGGACCTGGTTTTTACCATGACAGGGGGACACAAACCTATTGACTTCCCTGTTATAGCCAGAATCTACCCTAACAGTATGACAATGAGGTTGATTGTATTATTAATGCAGGGCCAGTGCTGCATCAGAGGACATCTCGGCATTTTGTCTGAGTTACTGACATTTTTCACAGTTAAAGCCTAGGTTAACAACAGCATGCTCTTTGAGAAATTGGTGAACCATACATTTTGAATGTTGAAATTGAAAATGAGATTCCAAGGAAGCAAAATTATCTCAAATGAATAACAAGTCGGCACAATTGCCAAAATCACTCTTTTGTTAGTGAAAAAAAAAACTATTACGAGCTATAAAAAATTTCATAACTGACCCCTCAATCTTCAAATCCCCCCCAACTTTAACAACAACCATATACAAGAAACACAAAAATCCATACACAATAACCATATCTCCAGCTAATTCTTCTGGATTTATTTTATTTCTAGAGTAAAGTGAGATGTACCATCTCTTTCGGTCTTCCCTTATTGTTTCCTTTATTAATATCTTGCCTCATGTCTTCACCCTATTGTTTCTCTGGCGCCTTAAGTTATACCCATCACCATTTTACTCTGTTCCTCTGTCCTGCTTATTTGTACCCCCTTTTGTTTTATGTTCCTTTGACTCCCTTGCACTTTGACTCGTATCAATTACTTTTATTTCCCCTATCCAATTTTCTCTTCTGCCCAATTCCTTATTGCTTGTTTTTCTCCCCTACCTCCTTATCTCCCGATGATGCTTCTATCCGATACCTCATTTATCACTCCACCTTGTCATCCCTGCATCTTGTCTCCTTTCGACCCAGCCATTTATACACAGTGCTCTGTTAAAACTACTTCTACCTCCATAATTATGTCACCCATCTACATCTGCTTACCTTTTCCTCCTCATGTATTTTCCATTCCACTGTTTCTTTGGATGATTTCTTTGGATGATTTCTGATTCTTTGATGTTCTCAACAATAAACACAGTCACTGGGTCTTCTCTGCTGGCTGGTGAGTTCCCACACTTGGGTTCAATGCACCTATACTGTTTTCCCTTACATCATTACTTATATCCTGTTTATCTTGCTGTTATCTCCAAATCTGCTGTTTTCCTGCAAGTCTCTTACCTCTCTCCTGCAGCAGTATTGTACATGATTATTATTATTATTAATTTTTATTTATAGGGCGCCACAAGGTGTCCGTGGCGCCGTACAGGGACAAAACGAATTCCAATACAAGGTGAGACAGCACAGTACAGTAAACAGTAAGCACAGTAACTCAGTAAGCTCAATGCACAGCTAGAGAGGGTGGGGAAAGGGGGAGGGAGGATTGGCAAACAACGGAGCCCAAGAAGGAGGACGCGGAAGACAGTGAGACCCCCAGAGGGGACGGGGGGAGGAGGGTCGTCGAGGAGGAGGGCAAAGTAGCTGGAGAGCAGAGTTAGAAGTGGTGGAAACAGGAGGAGAGATGGCCCTGCTCAGAGGAGCGTACAATCTAAGGGAAGAGGTGGACAGACAAAGAGACGCAGGGGAGAGAGGGAGAATAGGGGGACAGGGGTGGGGAAGGGGAAAGAAAAAGGAGAGGCAGCAGAAAAGGTAGGGAGTTAAGTGGGAGACTGAAAGGCTTTAAGAAAAAGGTGGGTTTTTAAAGCCCGTTTAAAACTGGACAGATTAGGGGAAGTTCTGATGGAGGGAGGGAGCTTGTTCCAGTGGAGGGGGGCAGCGCGGGCGAAGTCTTGGATACGTGCGTGGGAGGAGGTAATAAAGGGGGAAGAGAGGCGTCGATCAGAGGCAGAACGGAGAGGGCGGGATGGAGTGTGAATAGAGAGGAGGGTGGAGATGTAGGGCGCAGTGGAGTTGGCGAGAGCCTTGTATGTGAGTGTGAGGAGTTTAAAGAGGATTCTGAAGGGGAATGGGAGCCAGTGAAGGGCTAGATAGAGGGGGGAGACAGAAGAGGTGCGGCGAGAAAGGAAAATAAGTCTAGCAGCAGCGTTAAGAACAGATCGAAGGGGAGCAAGATGAGAGTGGGGGAGGCCAGTGAGGAGGAGGTTGCAGTAGTCTAGGCGGGAGATGATCAGAGAGTGGATGAGATATTTGCTGGCATCTTGGGAGAGGAAGGGCCGAATGCGAGCGATGTTACGCAGCTGGAAGCGGCAGGATTTAGCAAGAGAGAGGATGTGGGGGCCAAAGGAGAGAGAGGAGTCGAGGATGACACCAAGGCAGCGAAGTTGGGGGACAGGGGAGATAGAGGAGTTGTCGACAGTGATGGAGAGGTCAGAAGGGGATGAGGTATGAGAGGGAGGAAAAACTATGAGCTCAGTTTTGGCGAGGTTAAGTTTGAGGAATCGGGAGGACATCCAGGAGGAGATGGCAGAGAGGCAGGTGGACACTCTAAAGAGGAGGGAGGGAGAGAGATCAGGAGAGGAGAGGTATAGTTGAGTGTCGTCAGCGTAAAGGTGGTAGTTAAAGCCGAAGGAGCTGATGAGGTGACCCAGGGAAGAGGTGTATAGAGAGAAGAGTAATGGTCCGATAACAGAGCCCTGAGGGACCCCGACAGGAAGGGTGGACGGGGGGGAGAGAGACCCAGAGGTGGTGACAGAGAAAGATCGGTCAGCAAGGTAAGAGGTGAACCAGGACAGGACTGGGCCGGAGAAGCCGAGAGACTGGAGGGTGTGGAGGAGGAGGGGGTGGTGAACGGTGTCGAAGGCTGCAGAGAGGTCAAGGAGGATGAGAAGGGAGAAGTGGCCGCTGGCTTTAGCAGAGAGGAGGTCGTTGGTGACTTTAGCCAGGGCAGTTTCAGTGGAGTGAAGGGGGCGGAAGCCAGACTGGAGAGGATCAAGGAGGGAGTGTTCAGAAAGGTAGGAGGTGAGACAGCTGCAGACAAGCCTTTCGAGAATTTTGGAGGCAAAAGGGAGAAGAGATATGGGGCGATAGTTCGAGAGAGAAGTGGGATCGAGATTAGGTTTCTTAAGAATGGGGGATACGAGAGCATGTTTGAAGGAAGAGGGGAAGATGCCAGTGGAGAGGGAGAGATTAAATAGGTGAGCGAGGTGGGAGCAGGTGGTGGGGGAAAGGGAGCGAAGAAGGTGGGAGGGGATAGGTTCCAGGGGACAGGTAGTGGGGGGGAGGATGAAATGAGAGAGTGGACTTCCTCACCCGTGGTGGGGCGGAAGGAGTGGAGGGGAAGGTGGTTGGGGGGGAGGACGGAAGAGTGGGAGGGGTGGAAGGGAGAGTGGAGGAGGAGATTTCGAGTCGGATGGCCTCGATTTTAGAGGAGAAGAAAGAGGCGAAGTCGGAGGCAGTCAGGGAGGAGGGGGTGGGGGAGGGGAGGGGGCCAGGAGAGTGCTGAAGGTGGCGAAGAGGCGGCGGGGGTTAGTGGACTGGGAGGAGATGAGGGATTTAAAGAAAGATTGTTTGGCGAGTGAGAGGGCAGAGCTGTAGGATGAAAGAATGAATTTAAAGTGGAGGAAGTCTGCCAGGGAGCGGGATTTTCTCCAGTGACGTTTGGCGGTACGTGAGCATTTTTGGAGGAAGCGGGTAAATTTGGAGTGCCAGGGTTGAGGTTTGGAGCAGTGGGGGTGGACGGAGTGGGCAGGGGCGACTGCATCCAGAGCGGAGGTGAGGGTGTGATTGTAGAGGGTGATCGCCTGGTTGGGGCAGGCCTGGGAGGAAAGGGGTGAAAGGAGGGTATCGAGAGAGAAGGACAGAGAGGCAGGGTCAAGAGCGTCGAGGTTGCGTATGGACAGAGTAGGTTTGGGCAGGGGGAGGGGAGCAGGAGAAGAGGAGAGAGAGAAGGAGAGGAGATGGTGGTCGGAAAGAGGAAAGGGAGAGATGGAGAAGTCAGAGAGACTACATAGGTAGAAGACAAGATCAAGGTAGTGACCAAGGCAGTGGGTAGAGGAGGAGGTCCATTGGGTGAGACCAAGGGAGGAAGAGAGGGTGAGCAGTTTGCTGGAAGCAGGGTCGGTGGGGTTGTCGATGGGGAAGTTAAAGTCACCGAGAATGATCGAGGGCAGGTCGGAGGAGAGGTGGTGAGGAAGCCAGGCAGCAAAGTTGTCGAGGAAGAGGGAGGTGGGGCCAGGGGGGAGGTAGATGACAGTGACGCGGAGGTGGATGGGGTAGAAGAGGCGGATGGAGTGGGCTTCAAAGGAGGAGAAGGAGAGGGAGGGTTCAGGGGGAATGACACGAAACGTACAGGTGGAGGAAAGGAGGAGGCCCACTCCACCGCCTGGGCGGGCCCCACGCCTGGCGGAGTGGGTGAAGGAGAGGCCACCATAGGAGAGGGCAGCGGGGGAGGCAGTGTCAGAATCGGAGAGCCAGGTTTCAGTAATTGCAAGAAGGTTAAAGGTGTTGGATAGAAAGAGGTCGTGGATAGCAGTCAGCTTGTTGCGGACAGATCTGGCATTCCAGAGGGCACAGGAGAAGGGGGGAGAGGAGAGGGGGGAGATGGGGATGAGGTTAACAAGATGAGCAACGTGCGGGGAGGGCGGGGAGGGGTGGGAGAGGTAGGGCGGGGGGAGAGTATGGGTATGGGGTGAGAGCGGGGAGGCATAGTAGGGAGAGAGAGTAACAGAGCAGCGAGATAATGGGGACAATGAAAAACAGGTAAGAACAATGGCAGGAAAACAATGACAAGGTGGAAGACAATAACGAATTAGGGCGTGGAAGAACAGTACAGTGAGGTAAAAGGACGATGAGAACAGGTAAGAATAATGACAGAACAGTAAGATAATGAGGACAGCGGATAAGATAGTGAGGAGAGCAGGAAAGAATAATAGCAGGGAGACAATAGCAAGATGGAGGACAATAACCAATTAGGGCGTGGAAGGCATGGAATGACAGAAAGAGAGATGATGAGGACAATGGAAATAGGCAAGAATAATTAACAGTTAAAAGGTAGTTAGTGGTAAGTATAAAATCAGTAGAAACAAAATAATTGCATATAAAATAATCAGGTAGAATAGTAACAGGTACCAATCGAGTCCAAGGTGCAGGCAAAGTAGATGATCCAAGGGGATGAAGGAGAGTCACTGTGAGAAAGACGGTTCAGTGGAGCAAAGTAGTGAGATGATACCTAGAGTTGCTTCGGAGCAGGACGAAGACGAGATCCAAGCTGAGGGGGTGAGGCAGAGTCACAGTTCCAGGGAGCTGAGGGGGTGAGGCAGAGTCACAGTTCCAGGCAGCTGAGGCAGAGTCACAGTTCCAGGGAGCTGAGGCAGAGTCCAGGGAGTTCCAGGGAGAAGTTGTGGCGAGTTAAGAGGCTTCAAGTGAGGAGCAGGACATCAGATGAGATGAGGGGGAGCAGGAGCATGGAGGAGGCATCAGTGGGAGACAGGAGAGGAGTCACGGCAGGAGATTGGTGGACGTCAGGAGAGGAGAGCAGGCAGGATCAACGTAGGTCAGGAGCACCGTGGTGGGCCTGGCGTGGATGATGGGGGGAACGGCACTTGAGACCGGGGATTCAGACCGGAAGTAGGCCTTGCGGACGTGCAGGCCAGGAGAGGAGTGCAGGCAGCGGGAATGAGGCTGGAGCGAAGAGGCAGTGCTGTGGAGGCAGCAGGACCGAGGAACCTGTGGAGGCAGCTGGGCCGAGGATCCAGGAGAGCCAGGTAGGTAGGAGCAGAGGAGGCCGCTGGGCCGGAGCAGGGGTCCCAGGGCAGAAGACACCGCCGAGGAGAAGAGAGCCAGCGAAGAGGAGGCAGCGATGAAGAGATCCAGGAGGAAGCGGTGGAAGCAGCTGAGCCGGAGCCGGATGGTGAACCAGGCAGGAGCAGCGGGCCGGAGCCGGGGGCTCGATTTGGAGGCACCGCGGGAGGCAGCCGTTTGGAGGATCGCTGACGGAGCTGACGATGAGGAGATCCAGGAGGGAGCGGTGGAAGCAGCTGGGCCGGAGCCGGACGGTGAACCAGGCAGGAGCAGTGGGCCGGAGCCGGGGGCTCGATTAGGAGGCACGGCGGGAGGCAGCCGTTCGGAGGATCGCCGGCGGGGCTGGACACAGGAGTGAGTGGAGGTAAGTGAGGCGGGTGGAGGAGGGAAGGACAACGGAGAAGCGACGGGCTACTCACGGGAATAGGGAGCCAGGTATTAGACCCCAGTGGAGAGCTCGCGCGGCACGTCCGTCCTCCTCCACAGCCGGAAGTTTTCAAGATGATTAGAAGATGGTGGTGCACTGTCGATTATTTTCTGTGACACATACAGGGCACTGAGTGCATCACAATCCATGCAGATCAATTACCAAGCTCTTATTCTGACAGTGAGAGCTGGTATAGTGATTAACTTGTGTGGTGTTGCCTGCAAAAGTGTACAGAAAAAGGAGAGTCTACCAGTGGTTGACGATGGTGCTACAGAAATAAAAACTGGGTCCAGAGCACCCACCACCTCTGGTACCTCAATAGGTTTTTAATAGGGGCTCTGGGCCACATTCAGTATTGTACTGCAAAACTAAGCATGGTATTAGGCTGACAGCTAGTACTCTGCCCTGTCTCCCCCTTGGTACACCGTCAATGAAACCATCCAGTGCCCAGTTCAACCGAAAAGGTACAAGGATGCTGTAGGTTGAGTCTCCAAATCCTCTGCAATAGGACAAGGATCCCTTAATCAAAGATCCGGTAGTCAAGGGTCTTCAGAAGGAATAAAGGAGGGGAAGCGCACTACAGGATAAATTAGGTCAGCAGCGGAATATCAGGGAAGTCCAACATGTCAATATTAAATACACAAAAATATTCTGCGCTCGACCTAAATAATGATTGATTGGTTGATTATTATAATTGTGGGGAGCATAAGTCGTGAAGGTTAATGTTTATGAGGTTGATAAAGGTTTATAAAGGTATTTAGCACATGGATTTACATAAATATACAGAGAGAACAATACAAATGGATAAAATTGTATACAAATTATTACTGTAAAAAACACACTGTAAAAACACATCAATTGCTGTAAAATGAAGTCTATTGGTCTTATATAGATTGAGGTAGTACACAGATGATAAATATAGCAAAAGTCCCGAATTTAGGCAGTCCAGCTTGTCCTATCTATTCTGGAATGGAAACGGACTAATAAGGACCAGTATACTTGCGCTTGGCAGCGTTCAAAGGTGAATTAACGGGTCCAGACGGATCAGATGTCGTCCTTATCTGTGGGTGAATATCATCAGTAGGGAGTTAAGATGGTACTAGTACATGGTGCACTCTTGCGAAGGTTGACGGATGTCTGCGAAGGGACGGTGATCTAACCGCCCAATGTGCTGTGGCGTGCATTCCACCTTGGAGCACACAGCTGCCGGATATGACAAGAACGGATGTGGAGAGACTGGATGTGACTCGTGATTGGCCAACGCGTTTCGTCACAGGAGTGACTTTTTCAGCCTTGAAAATGATTGCCTACTGATGATATTCACCCACAGATAAGGACGACATCTGATCCGTCTGGACCCGTTAATTCACCTTTGAACGCTGCCAAGCGCAAGTATACTGGTCCTTATTAGTCCGTTTCCATTCCAGAATAGATAGGACAAGCTGGACTGCCTAAATTCTGGACTTTTGCTATATTTATCATCTGTGTACTACCTCAATCTATATAAGACCAATAGACTTCATTTTACAGCAATTGATGTGTTTTTACAGTGTGTTTTTTACAGTAATAATTTGTATACAATTTTATCCTTTTGTATTGTTCTCTCTGTATATTTATGTAAATCCATGTGCTAAATACCTTTATAAACCTTTATCAACCTCATAAACATTAACCTTCACGACTTATGCTCCCCTCAATTATAATAATCAACCAATCAATCATTATTTAGGTCGAGCGCAGAATATTTTTGTGTATTTAAGGGTCTTCAGAAGACCATTTGCTCCAGGCGAGAAAGATCACCTTACCCTTGGACCGGCAGAAATTTTTTATCCACAGGCTGAGTCTTCACTTCCCACAAAATAGGCAACCTCAGCAGGATTAGTAAAGTAGGGGCTGAGAGGTATCTGCAAGAGGCGTTTTAGGGCTACATATAGCAAAGTAAGTGAAATATATTAAATAATATGTACTGTGAATAACAGTCCCAGCCTTAAACTGGAATTATAAAAACTGTTATGCCCAACCAGAAAGCCAGCGAAAAGAGAATCAAATCAAATATTAAATAACAGTTTTCAGTTGCACTATACTAAATAAGGACATCATCATTTCCTGTGACTTCCAAGAAGAAGCTTCATGGACATACAGAATTGTTTCTTGCTTAAGGCCTCTTGGCCAATGTTGTCACTTCCTCCTAGGACAGTATAACACCTGCTCAACAGGTCAACAAGTGATTGATTCCAGTTGAGAAGTCAGTGTCCCTGGAACACATCAGGTCTGTTGCCGGCATAAGGATTTCTACAGCTACTACTATATCATCCCTGCAAAGTTGATATTAATGAGAGCATTAATTAATTTAAAAAAAAATATATATATATTTTAAACCAGCACTTTAAGTCATATTGATAGTAATAAGATTAATGTTTAGAAGTTATTTAAAGAACTATCTGCAGTTGATACTTCTGTAACTGTGAACGTCATTTACAAACTGCTAAAGTGCAAAAGTGTAGTGGATTTGAAATTTTAACCATTTTCACCATGCGCATTTTTAGGGGTATCCGCCAACCTGCAAAACCAAGTACAGATTGAATCAGTGTTTCCGAAAGCCATGAAGTGGGTGTGCAGCTTGAAATGCACTTGGCAGACCACCGGGTACACTTGCACACATAAAGAAACATTGTGGTTCTACAGTGCTAGTGGTTCATAAATTACACTTTTGGCCTCATTCAGAGTTGGACATACACTACCTGAATTTTACAGTCCTGCATTTACTCTTTGAGCCTAAGGAAGAAGTGATCTTCAGTGTTAGGGCCAAAACATTTGCTTTCATTGTTAATCGGTGGGAAATTTGGAAATTTTGTATGAACAGGATTTGTTGTGTATGCGCTATTCAAAAGTGGGGGGACACATGTCAGACTACAGGAATGCTCATATATTGTATGAAATCTCAGCTTCATACATCGGTTTCAACTCTCCCGAGAAAATCGCTGGATTTGCAAAATCGCACTTTGATACATTTACCCCCAAGGGGTTAATGTATCAAAGTGCGATTTTGCAACCCCAGCGACTTTCTCGGGAGAGTTGAAACCGATGTATTAAGCTGAGATTTCATGCAAAATCGCCAGAGTTCTGCTTCTGTCAAAATCGCTATTTGCAAAATCGCCAGAGATCAAACTCCCGACTGTTTGCCACTGCAACTATACAAGTCTCCAATGTATGAAGCTGCGAGCAAGCAAACTCAGGAGAGTTTGCTTCAAAGCACGCCAGATACAACACGCTGCTTGATAGCAGCGTGTTGTACAAACACATCACTGTTACACTGCCCTGGCAGTGTTAAAATGTTAAAGATTAGATAAAAGTTGAAAAAAAAAGGCGTGAGGTCCCCCCGCTATTCATGCTTAACCCTAGTGCTGCCTGACTAGTGCTGGCCCCGTGAAAATTGGGGAAAAATTTTGCGTGGGATCCCCCCGATTTTCACTTTACCAGCACTAGGCAAACCAGACAGGGTTGGCGGCACTATAGCAGTGGGACACACGGCAGGGGTCCCCCTACCATAATGACTAATCATCCCTAGACTGTTCAGCCCTGGGCTCGATTCCCTAGGGAGTGGGGTCCGCCGAAAAAACTAGCGGGCCCCCCCCCCCTAGAAAGAACCAGCCCAGTGCTGATAGCACTAGGGCTCTTCCTACTACCCCTGGGCTGTGGGTAGTAGGGTAATGCGGCGATAACGAGTAAAAAAAATTAACATACGCCATTTTGTTTTGTGGAACTACAAGTCCCAGCCAGCCAGGTTGCCAAAAACAGTGTGGCCATGCTGGTGCTTGTATAACTACAAGCACCAGCATACCCACGGCAGCCAGGGCATGTTGGCACTTGGAGAACCACAAGTGCCAACATGCCCTGACATCCCTGGCTTGCTGGGACCTGTAGTTCCACAAAAAAAAAAAAGTTAAATAAATAACAACACCCTAGTAAATACCACACATATTTATTAAAAATAAAAAACCCAAACTAAACACACTAACCACCCTCATTTTCACCACATCTATTTAATAAAAATAAAAACACCCCAAATACTCACCAAAGATGTCTTCTTTCTTCTCCAAAGTCTGCTTGCTTGCCCCAGTCCCATAGTAATTATACCTTCCAATAGTCCGTGCTTGCCCCAGTCCCATAATATTTATACTTCCAAAATGTCCATGCTTGGCCAATATCTTCTGTACTTCGCCCAGAAGGGGCCCCTTGTTGATTGAAGTCTTCTTTGCTTCGACCAGGAGATCCCCATATTTGTAATATCCACAACACTTTCATCTTGATTGTAGAAAAATAAAAATAACTGTGGAGCCACCGCTAACACCTCCTACCTAGTAGGAGGTCCAGTACGCAATGAACTTACGTTCATTGCGCAAGCTCTAACCACTGTATTATGTGATTTTCCCACGCTAGTGGGGGAATCACCTAATACTGTAAATAGAGCTTACACAAGTAACGTAGCTCATTGCACATGCGCTACGCTACTTGCGTAAGCTGTAATACAGTAAATACAGCACTAGTCAGGCTTAAGCATGAATAGTGGGGGGACCCCACGCTTTTTTTTTTTCACTTTGATCTATTCTTTAACATTTTAACTGCCGGAGCTCCGGCAGCTGTATTACAGGGGCAGTGTAACAGTGATGTGTTTACAACTCACTGTTACAACACAGGAGAGTTTGCCAAACACAGGAGAGCTAGCTAAACTCGGGAGTGTTTACATAGCACAAAATCGCCAGAGATGACCAGCGATTTTGAACATCAGTGTCAAAATCGCAGCTTGATACATTTCAGGTTTCTTTTTCAAAACTCGCAGGTAAACAACCACGATTTGCTGCAATTTAAACACGCTGGCAAACTCGCACTTTGATACATTTACCCCCAAATGTGTTTTAATTTAAAAATCCAATAGGTCACTCTCTTTTGTTTTTGCCTGTGCCCTCCTCTCCTTTCTAAAGTAACCCAAACTTCAGTATTTCTCTCACTTTTAATATCTTGATGTTCTTACTAATGTAATTAATACATTTCTTAGAAAAGCTCTGTTAAAATGTTCATATCATGTTCCGCAGTTCTATTTTGTAGCAAGATATAGGATTCCCCAACATTTTGGAGTCCGAGTTTTAGGCAATCATTGGCATGTGCTTTTAAAGTATCCAATGTTTACACTATAATCTAAGGGTAAACTTAAAAAATATATTGACCTATGGTTTTTTTTCTAGCTGATTTGGTTAAAAAAAACGTTTAAATATGTCTTTCTCCAAATTTGTTTATTTCAATTAACTTTATATCAGGATATCAGGAAAGGGTCATATCTTAATTTTCCTCCTCATGAAGTTCAAACTGAACGAAACGCGTTGAGGCCCACAACTGTACTGAGACCCTGTTTCACTGATCTACCCCCCTGGGAGTAACAAATTAAGATATCACCCTTTCCTGAGCTTTTGTATGGAGCCTATAGAGGGACATCTTTAACTACATCCAGGGATATGACTACCAGTGATCTCGCCTGTTTATTATACAGATAAGCTTATATTTATTATCTTCATTGTGAGTTTGCATTTTATATTTTTTCTGCTGAATAAATTATTTGCAAAAATACTACACCATATGGCTTTCTTATATCCTTCCTACTATTGAGCGGTGATGCAGCAGTTATTAATAGAACATACTATATTTGCATCTTGTCTCTGCGAGCAAAGGAAATCACCACCTGGGATGACTGAGGAGCCTATATACAGATAAGCTGTTATTTTACTTATTTCTGGTACGCACACTACTACACTATTGATCTGCACAGTGTCTCACCTGATTTGCTGATATATGCTGCTATATGCTGATATCTACCTGCATTACTAATTTTCTCGGGATTTTATGTTCTCTGGACTCTCTGAGCTTACTGACTATATATACACAATTATCTGTTTGTACACCTGAAGGCGCCGTCCTTCCATAACTTATCATTTTGATATATATATACAAATTAACCCGTGCATGATACTCATGCATTCTAGTCAAATCAAGCTATTTAAGGTGTTAAAAAGGTTCTTGTCATGCATTTGGGCCTAGCCCAGGCCTCCTCGGGGGAAGAGCGTTACTTCCCGACGCAAGCGCCCTTTTTAATGTGTGTTCATGAGTTAAAATTACCTAACGAAAATGAGTTTGACCCCTCAACTCGTAAATTTAGCCTTTACTACCCCTCCCACCGGGGGAAGGGGGGATGATGGAAGTTAACTGACTTCACTATTCAAATTTTTTTGTCAAATAATGTCAGTATACCAAATTTCAGGTCAATTGGATGAGTCCTTTCTGAGAAAATAGTTTTTTCCACACACTAACACACGCCGCTACACATGTGTGTTCATAAGGTAAAATTACCTCACGAAAATGAGTTTGAGCCCTCAACTCATAAATTTAGCCTTTACTACCCCTCCCACGGGGGGGGGGAGGGGGGATGATGGCAGTTAACTGACTTCACTATTCTAATTTTTTTGTCAAATAATGTCAGTATACTAAATTTCAGGTCAATTGGATGAGCCCTTTCTGAGAAAATAGTTTTTTCCACACACACACACACACACACTAACACACGCCGCTAGGCTTTTACTTTTACATATTAGATAATGCTAAGAATTTAGTAGGTCAGTGTATAACTCCGCCCAGCAGGTGGCGCTGCAGCTTGTTGTTTTTTTTCCCCCCACACACAGACTAACACACGCCGCTAGGCTTTTATATTATATATATATATATATATATATATATATATATATATATATATATATATATATATATATATATATAAAAATAATAAGCAAAAGGTGCTTAGTGCATTAATAGAAAAACACCAAATTGTGACAATACTTATGCGTATATGTGTACCTCATACACAATAAGAATATAAAAACATACAAATTTACGCAGCAGGCAGCTCCTCAAGAAAAGCACTCATTTGCAAGTGCTCAAATAATTCTAAAAGACAAAAGGAGAGAGAAGCGCCACGCATAGTGTATTAAATGACCAACAATTAGTCTTCTCAGTGTAACAAACAAGTGAATTGGCCTCGTACCAAAAAACGAATAATAAACAGCTTATCTGTAATTAGATTCCCGACATCCTATATAGTAAGAATCCTTGATGTCCATTCCTTATGGCTCCAGATATTCAGATCACTATGGACTCAAAACAGAACTATTATGGTGTAGTATGCCAAATAAGGCTACCAACAATTCCTCAAAAATGGGTACCAACATGAGCTTATATCAAATTGATCCATAAAAAATTGTTTTATTACAAAGATAAAATAATTTATATATATAAAATGCGCCCGTACATAATATATAACATATATAGTCTTATCTGCAATCTTTCCTGATGGTAATCACGGATCTCTCAAAACCACCTGGCCGAGGTAGATATGGTAATCCACAGAAAGAATCAGAAAACGCCTTATCCCACTCAACGCGTTTCGTCACTCGACTTTTTCAAGAGGATTCCGGGTATGTAGTATAGTATGTTAGTCCAAATGTCCAGTTTATATGGTCCCACAAAGCACAAACACCTGTAAGTATCATTATCCGGAGATCCGCCCGGACAAAGCAATATGACATCACTTCCGGTGACGGACCCTCCGTCACTTCCGGTATCGGAAGGTCTGTCACTTATCAAAGTAAAACCTTTTTTCATATTATTGGATACATATTACTTCCGCATTATAACTATATCACAGCTTGTTTATACACACCACTAAGAAAGTAACTTTATCGAAAAAATGAGCCTCCTCATACTTATCAATAGAACCATTCACATATCATATTATCGTCCTCATTTTTGTACAATGGAGAGCGCCATTTTCTAGTGGATTATACCACTTAACCATACGGAAGCCATTTTTAAATAGATCCCCTCGTTGTTATATAGGGCATTAAAGCAATACATACAAGCATCTATTAAATATGTATTACAAGCATCAATTAGTACACAATACAACCAAGAATTAACAGCAAATCAAGGTACATACATAAATTACATATAAAAATATATAAAAAATATATATAACATTTTGATATATAATATATCTTCATATACCAAGAAGTATTAAAACTTCCAAAATACATAATCCCCCTGTCAAATAAACAAGAGGAAAAAAGGAAAGGAGAGAGAGAAGAGACAAAAAATCAATTATTATTCCAAGTTAGATCATATGAAGGCAGCTAGCTCAAAGGCTTCATTTAATCCCCTTGGTGCAAGTGTATCCAGTTTGTAGATCCAAAACATCTCTCTACGTGATAATTTATTAGCTAAATCTCCACCTCTAGAGCCCAGGGAGACTTGTTCTATAGCCTTAAATTTAAGCCCCTTTGGATCAGCATTATGAAGTTTAGTAAAATGTCTAGGAATAGAGTGTATATCCAATTTATTTTTAATTGATCTCACATGCTCCTGGATTCGTAATTTGATATTCCTCTTAGTTTTCCCAATATACTTTAGGCCACATGGGCATTCCAGCATATATACAACAGATGAAGCCAAACAATTCATATATGATTGAATTTTAAACTCTTGTTTACAACCAGAGTCTGTAAATATCTTGTTCAGTCCATCCACAAATTTACATACATTACATTTAGTACATTTATAAAAACCATTAGGATGCTTTAAGAAATTATTAGTTTTATCCTCACAAACCAAACTTTTCAGATTACTAGGTGCCACCATATCTTTTAAATTCATAGATTTCCGCAAAACAATATCAGGTTTTTTTGGCATTGTAGGACCTAAAACGGGGTCTACACAGATCAGGTTCCAATATTTATTAAGAACATATCTTACTCTTTTTTCTCCCATCCCATATTATGTGATAAAAGGGATCAGATTCTCTTTCTTTTCCCTCTCTTTATATTTTAAAAGATCATTTCTCTCAATATCATTAGTTCTTTTTAATGCTTCAGAGATAATAGATTCAGGGTATTTTCGTTCTCTAAACCTTTCAACATAGACCTCAGTTTGTTCATTACATACATTCTTGTCAAAACAGTTACGTTTAATTCTACTAAATTGAGATAACGGGATATTAGTTTTCCATTTTCTCATATGGTTGCTCCCATAATGTATATAGCTGTTAGTATCGACATTTTTAATAAAAGTTTTAGTTTCTATTCTCTCTTCCTTAATTTCCAGAACCAAATCTAAGAATTCAACGCTTGTCTCATTAATGGAAGAGGTGAACTTAAGATTAAATTGATTATTATTTATATGTTGAAGAAAATTTTGAAAGAGATCCAAAGACCCATCCCAGATAATTAAAATATTGTCAATATATCTACGATATAGGATGAGAGATTTCGAAAAAGCATTCTCCACAAAGATAGATTCCTCCTCCCATTTACCCATATACAGGTTAGCCAGAGAGGGTGCAAAAGTAGTGCCCATGGCTGTCCCGCATAATTGTAAATAAAAAGCTCCCAAAAATTTTAAATAATTATGGGACAAAATAAACAGGACTAAATTACATAAAAAAGTTTTATGCACCACATCCAGGTCTACATCATTTTCCAAAAAATATCTTATAGCTTCCAGCCCCTTAGTGTGATTAATAGAAGTATATAGGGCTTGAACGTCTAAAGTGACCCATTTGTAACTTTGTTTCCAATCCACTGTTGCCAAAATTTGTAATAAAGAGGTGGTATCTTTTAAAAACTCTGGTAATTTCCCCACATATTTCTTTAGAAAAAAGTCCACATATTGGGAAGCAGATGATGTAAGAGAATTGATCCCCGCTATGATTGGTCTCCCTGGGGGTTTCTCTAAATTTTTTGCACCTTAGGTAGGTAATAAAAAATAGGAATAATAGGAAATTCTTGCAAAAGATATCTAAATTCATCCTGATTAAGGATATTATCCTTCAAGGCTTTATCCAAGATCTTTCTTATCTCTTGAATAAATTCAATAGTTGGGTCTCCCTCCAAAATCCTATATGAATCCTTATCCCCTAACAGTCTTTCAGCTTTTTGAAAAATGAGAATACAACAGAGAGAAATGATAGTTCAAAATCAGGCCTTAAAAGGCAGTCCAAATTCTATCCACTAGAATTGAAAGGGGGAATATAGAAGTCTTCTTTCAGCTTGTCAAGAAAGAATTATGTGTTGAGAATAAATATCCTAAAATTAAGAGTAATTTATCCCCACAAGAAAAGAAAGCTCTTGATGCCCTTATGAAAAATGATCAGATTGTCATAAAGCAGGCTGATAAAGGGGGGGATTGTTATTTTAAATAGAGTAGATTATATTTTGGAAGCTGAAAGACTGTTAGGGGATAAGGACAAATTTTGGCAACAGTGGATTGGAAACAAAGTTACAAATGGGTCACTTTAGACATTCAAGCCCTATATACTTCTATTAATCACACTAAGGGGCTGAAAGCTATAAGATATTTTTTGGAAAATGATGTAGACCTGGATGTGGTGCATAAAACTTTTTTATGTAATTTAGTCCTGTTTATTTTGTCACATAATTATTTAAAATTTTTGGGAGCTTTTTATTTACAATTATGCGGGACACCCATGGGCACTACTTTTGCACCCTCTCTGGCTAACCTGTTTATGGGTAAATGGGAGGAGGAATCTATCTTTGTGGAGAATGCTTTTTCGAAATCTCTCATCCTATATCGTAGATATATTGACGATATTTTAATTATCTGGGATGGGTCTTTGGATCTCTTTCAAAATTTTCTTCAACATATAAATAATAATCAATTTAATCTTAAGTTCACCTCTTCCATTAATGAGACAAGCGTTGAATTCTTAGATTTGGTTCTGGAAATTAAGGAAGAGAAAATAGAAACTAAAACTTTTATTAAAAATGTCGATACTAACAGCTATATACATTATGGGAGCAACCATATGAGAAAATGGAAAAATAATATCCCGTTATCTCAATTTAGTCGAATTAAACGTAACTGTTCTGACAAGAATGTATGTAATGAACAAACTGAGGTCTATGTTGAAAGGTTTAGAGAACGTAAATACCCTGAATCTATTATCTCTGAAGCATTAAAAAGAACTAATGATATTGAGAGAAATGATCTTTTAAAATATAAAGAGAGGGAAAAGAAAGAGAATCTGATCCCTTTTATCACAGAATATGGGATGGGAGAAAAAAGAGTAAGATATGTTCTTAATAAATATTGGAACCTGATCTGTGTAGACCCCGTTTTAGGTCCTACAATGCCAAAAAAACCTGATATTGTTTTGCGGAAATCTATGAATTTAAAAGATATGGTGGCACCTAGTAATCTGAAAAGTTTGGTTTGTGAGGATAAAACTAATAATTTCTTAAAGCATCCTAATGGTTTTTATAAATGTACTAAATGTAATTTATGTAAATTTGTGGATGGACTGAACAAGATATTTACAGACTCTGGTAGTTAACAAGAGTTTAAAATTCAATCATATATGAATTGTTTGGCTTCATCTGTTGTATATATGCTGGAATGCCCTGTGGCCTAAAGTATATTGGGAAAACTAAGAGGAATATCAAATTACGAATCCAGGAGCATGTGAGATCAATTAAAAATAAATTGGATATACACTCTATTCCTAGACATTTTACTAAACATCATAATGCTGATCCAAAGGGGCTTAAATTTAAGGCTATAGAACAAGTCTCCCTGGGCCCTAGAGGTGGAGATTTAGCTAATAAATTATCACGTAGAGAGATGTTTTGGATCTACAAACACTTGCACCAAGGGGATTAAATGAAGCATTTGAGCTAGCTGCCTTCATATGATCTAATTTGGAATAATAATTGATTTTTTGTCTCTTCTCTCTCTCCTTTCCTTTTTTTCCTCTTGTTTATTTGACAGGGGGATTATGTATTTTGGAAGTTTTAATACTTCTTGATATATGAAGATATATTATATATCAAAATGTTATATATATTTTTTATATATTTTTATATGTAATTTATGTATGTACCTTGATTTGCTGTTAATTCTTGGTTGTATTGTGTACTAATTGATGCTTGTAATACATATTTAATAGATGCTTGTATGTATTGCTTTAATGCCCTATATAAGAACGAGGGGATCTATTTAAAAATGGCTTCCGTATGGTTAAGTGGTATAATCCACTAGAAAATGGCGCTCTCCATTGTACAAAAATGAGGACGATAATATGATATGTGAATGGTTCTATTGATAAGTATGAGGAGGCTCGTTTTTTCGATAAAGTTACTTTCTTAGTGGTGTGCATAAACAAGCTGTGATATAGTTATAATGCGAAAGTAATATGTATCCAATAATATGAAAAAAGGTTTTACTTTGATAAGTGACAGACCTTCCGATACCGGAAGTGACGGAGGGTCCGTCACCGGAAGTGATGTCATATTGCTTTGTCCGGCCGGATCTCCGGATAATGATACTTACAGGTGTTTGTGCTTTGTGGGACCATATAAACTGGACATTTGGACTAACATACTATACTACATACCCGGAATCCTCTTGAAAAAGTCGAGTGACGAAACGCGTTGAGAGGGATAAGGCGTTTTCTGATTCTTTCTGTGGATTACCATATCTACCTCGGCCAGGTAGTTTTGAGAGATCCGTGATTACCATCAGGAAAGATTGCAGATAAGCCTATATATGTTATATATTATGTACGGCGCATTTTATATATATAAATTATTTTATCTTTGTAATAAAACAATTTTTTATGGATCAATTTGATATGAGCTCATGTTGGTACCCATTTTTGAGGAATTGTTGGTAGCCTTATTTGGCATACTACACCATAATAGTTGTTTTGAGTCCATAGTGATCTGAATATCTGGAGCCATAAGAACTGGACATCAAGGATTCTTACTATATAGGATGTCGGGAATCTAATTACAGATAAGCTGTTTATTATTCGTTTTTTGGTACGAGGCCAATTCACTTGTTTGTTACACCGAGAAGACTAATTGCTGGTCATTTAATACACTATGCGTGGCGCTTCTCTCTCCTTTTGTCTTTTATTTATATATATATATATATATATATAAAGATCCATGACCTTTATGTTCTTTTTTGTTTGGGTTACTAACTTTTTCATGTGTCACTTTGTTTTTCCAAGTTGTTTGTTTTTTAAAAAACAAGAATCAGAGTTGTAATTGCTATATTAGAATATAATTACTAACTTTGTCATCGCCAGCTATGAGTTTTGGTATCTCCATTGTTTATATTCTGTTTTCATGAATACCATAACCATTTTATTAATTGGATTCAGTGATTATATGAACTTGTATATTAATCTTCCGGTGTGGCATAAAGAATAAACAATAAGCTTGGACATTGCCTTCTATGTAAAGCCTGTCATACGAGTGTCACTGAGCTGGTTGTTCCATCGAGAGAACCACTTAACTATGGAAGTTATCTCCATGTGTATTTCTCATGTTCAATAGCTCTGTACATTTAAGTTTATGTATTCACTTTTTTTTTAATAAGAGCAACTTTTTTGAAACCTCTAATTACAAACAGTTCACTAGTTCAGGTGTTCAAATTATCATCAGCTACTTACACCTGCCTCTAACAACCCGCAAATAAAACCTCTTTTCCAGCCGTATCTGCCATTATGTCCCAGTCTGAATATGAATGCAATTGCTCAATTACGATATGATAGAACAACTCTTCCCTCCCCTGTCACACCATTGCAGGTGAAAGGAGTCATAAGTGATAAAAAGTTACAAATCTAGATGGCCACAGTTGCATATATTCATTTTCTGAGCATAAGCAGTGTGCAAAAACGCTAAGATACTCTGAAAATTGGTGTATGTCTCATTCAGAATGAGGCACTTCATCTATTTTTTTTACTTCTTCTGGGTCAATTTGTGCCGTTTTGTCCATTGTAGAAGGAGAGAACTGAGGCAAAAGGTTCTTTTGGCAACCTCAATAAGCTGGAGATCTTCATGTCAAATTCTTTCTAAATATTCATCATGGGTAACCTACTGGACTAGTACCAGTAATACTGTTGGATATGAGGAAGTGGCCAAGGTTGAAGTAGTTTGTTTTTTTTAGCAGTTACAGTTTAATTTAACCTACAGTTTATTAGAGAAGTACCGTGATGAATTATTTACCATTTATCTTGACCATCACATGTCAATGCACAAGTGTGTTGCTGAATTTAAGAATTAGGACAGCAGGAGTTTAGTTTTTGTAAGTCTAATTTGTAGCATATTAGACAAAATCCAAAATAGACAAGCACTTTCTAAATGGATTTAATGCAGCTATTCTGGACAAAAGGCTAATAGCAATGCATGCAACAAAAATTAGCACACAACCCAAATAAAGCAGTTTTATTGATACTTACATTTCAAACTTGTCTCGACTTTCAAAGAAATAAAATAAGGCAATAATGTATATTTAAAAAGCAATTTTATATTAAGCCCAAAAATAATCTCAACTCGATTAGCATTGCTTTCTTAGTAAGTATCCACTAGACTTATGAGCTGACAAGCTGTTTCTGTTTTTCTTCATAATAGAAAATTAACTGACTTTTATATTATATTTTTTACATTTTGCAATTTGACATTTGATCTTATAAATTATGTCATTAAAAGTACTTCTCAAACAAACAATACAGAAGTGGAAGTTGCTCAATCAATTTATAGGTTAATAGCAGGTGCCTGAAAGGGTGGGGTTAATCAGAAAATACAGAGAAAAACTTCAAAGTAAACTGCTATAACCAGTAAAGGAGATGCTATTTCTACTTGTACATAAAAATACAGAATTATCAGTTACACGCATTTGTTTAAAGTTAGGACTACCCTATTAGCAGATGCGCCTTAACGGGGAAGGTGGCTTACCATACATTTGCAAATGTGTTTAACTGAGAATTCTGCATTTTCATGTACAAGTAGAATTAGCAGTTCCTTTACTGGTTATATCAGTGTGCTGGGGGATTTTTCTTCCATTAAAAGTATTTGGCAGTAGTGGTAAATAAGCACATTTTTTTGTGAATCCAGCTTTCAATATAAAACTTTAAAAGTGAACTCCAAGAGACTCGAGGTGGACAGGGCATTTAGTATGGATGCATTTTAACCACCTCCTTGACTACATTTCAAATCCCTCACCGTTGAGTATCTTAAGGTGCCTTCATCCTCTGAATTTCAGCTACAATAGTCGTGGCAGAGGTAGAGGATCAATATATGAGTTTTTTAGACATGGAGACTGTCTCTTTTACCTAGAGTCAGGCCCTTTCATTTTGGGCTCTGGCATTCTGTTTTCTCACTCGGTCAGCAGTGTGTCAATGTGGGGAGGTGAGCAGCCTATTTTGGTCCTGAACGCTACCATCGACACTCCACTGCGTAATATCTGTAGGCCTGTGCCGCAATCTCATGAACATTGCTTATTGTATTATTTGATTGCTGCAAGTGCTTGCCCTTACTAACCTTACTGATACACTGGGCAGGAAGTGCTTTGGCGGCTTGTCCGTCTCCAGTTGCACCCAGAATCCCCATTGAGGACCCCTGCGCAGTCAAAACTACTGCAGCATATGTTGAGTTCCCCAAGCAGTAGGCAGACCTCTCTAATATATAGCAGTTGCAAACTCGATAATGTGTTGTGCCCCTACTTACATATTGTGACCACTGTAGGTTGATTTAGTGGATGCTGTGAATATCTAATGCGGATTCCAGACCACCTGGCATTACTGCGTAATTAAGACCTTCACAGTCTTCCTCCTGACTGCATTTTACTGCCCCTTACACACACTATACAGTATATGGGCATAGTGGTTGAAAGAGGATGTCTGGCACTCCATCATAATCATCATTTATTTATATAGCACCACTAATTCCACAGCGCTGTACAGAGAACTTACATCAGTCACAGTGGAGCTTACAATCTAAATTCCCTAACATACACAGAGAGACTGTCACGGGCACTAGGAGTCTTTACCCAGGGATCACCAGATGATAGGCTTACCAGAGCAGTATAGGTGGTAATATGGTACTCTGGTAGCAGGGTGATCACGGAACAGGAAATAGCAGATGATGAGATGCTCAGGAAAGTCTATGACTAGCAGCACTGGCAATATGGAGGTAGTAATACACGAGGAACTGTATGGACAAAGGACACGTGAAGGTAGTCAGTGGTCTGCGGTAGCAAGTTGTACCACTGCTATAGTGAGGAGGAATGTCCAACAGAAACGAGGAGGTGATGAGAGTCAGCGGTCTGCGGATAGCAAGTTGTACCGCTGTCTGAGTGAAGGAATGGAATCCAAATGGAGGTATCCGGGGAGTCAGTGGTCTGCGTAGCAAGTTGTACCACTGCTATGTGAGAGGATACTGGAACAGGTGAAACTGTAAACAGGAGTCAGTGGTCTGACATCAGCAAGTTGTACCACTGAATATATATGTGAGGAGGTGCACGGGGGAAGACTGCAACACAGGATATACACAGGCACCTTATACACGATCCACAGTAATATGCACAATATGGATATACATATATATAAATGACTGATCAGGTCTGCAATCTAGAAAGTCTCTTGAAGTAGTCCAGCACAATGATAACACAGTCAATGATGGCAATAGACTCAGCGGACAGCAAACTCCAGAGAGAACCAAACACAGTCCAGCAAGATATGCAATACACAGCACAGTCAATGAGAAGTATGCATACCGTGGTTCAGCAGTAGCAGTCAGATGGGATTGCAGCGGTACCTGAGCGGCTGGAGACCGACTGGATAGGAAGTCCCTGGATAGGTGAAGCAGCGGTCTAGCAGGTGCAGCGCACAGGTGAGTAGACCGACAGGGACACGAATCCACAGGAGTCAGCAACACGTGGAACTGGACTCATAGGAAACCCAGGAGAATGGAGATGATCCAGCAGAGGGTAGTAGAAGAGATACAAATCCAATGCTGACAGGAGGGTAGAGGCCAGTGGAACACGTGAAGGCGTGGAGAGTGGATCAGCAGGAGATGGACGATAGCGCTGACCACAGCGGCAGGACTCAGCGGCACACGGAGGTAACCAGTAGCAACCACAGGAACCAACAGCGATGGGAAACAGGAGTGCAGCGCAGGGCAGGAACTGTAGATCACGAAGTGTAGCAGATGGTAATGAAAAGCGGCAGTCTCGAGGAAGTCACAGCAAAGATGAGATGAGAGTGTAGTGCACGGAGGCAGCGGATAGTAATCAGCTGGCAGTCACGATGTTGAACACAGGCGAGTTGTAAGCAGGAGACTGTAGTGCACAGAGGCAGCGGATAGCAGTCAGCTGGCAGTCACGATGTTGAACACAGGCGAATTGCAAGCAGGAGACTGTAGTGCACAGAGGCAGCGGATAGTAGTCAGCTGGCAGTCACGATGTTGAACACAGGCGAGTTGCAAGCAGGAGACTGTAGTGCACAGAGGCAGCGGATAGAAATCAGCAAACAGACTTGATGAGAAGCAGGTGAGTGAGGTAAAAGCTGGAGTGCACGGAGGCAGCGGATAGCAATGAGCAAACAGTCACATTGATATAAAATAACGTTGAAGTGGTGTAGAAGACTGTAGTGCACGGAGGCAGCGGATAGGAATCAGCAAACAGTCATGATGATAAAGTTGATGGTAGAAGTGGTATGGAACCACAGTAGTAGAAGTGGTTTGGAAACCACAGGAATCAGCAGCACTGAATACACAAGTAATACAGGAACACCTTCAGAGACTCATGAGGAATGAGACTCCAAGATCAGGCAACGTGGTAGTGACCACAGGTGCTTAATATAGGGAGGTTGCCTGATCTGCCAATTAAGTTAAAGGGGTATACACTGAAGTATAGAAAAGGGCTGCGCATGCGCAGACCCTCAGGATGGTGGACGGCCACGGTTCCTAAATGTCCGGGAAGAGGCACTCACGGTCCGGTGAGTGACAGTACCCCCCCTTTTAAAGGTGGGCACAGAACGCCTGGAACCGGGCTTGTCCGGATTTTTGGAGTAAAACTTCTTCAAAAGGGCAGGAGCATTAAGATCTTCAGCTTTGATCCAAGAGCGCTCCTCAGGACCAAAGCCCTTCCAATGAACGAGGAAGTGGAGGACTCCTCGCGAAATTTTTGCATCTAGTACCTCGGTAATCTCAAAATCCTCCTCCTGATGGACTTGAACTGGCTGCGGAGCTGAGGGAGGAGTTGAAAAACGGTTGATAATAAGAGGTTTGAGCAAAGATACATGGAAGGCATTAGAAATCCGAAGACTCTTAGGAAGAAGGAGTTTCACACATACTGGATTGATAACTTGAATGATCCTATATGGACCAATAAAACGAGGGGCGAATTTCATGGATGGAACCTTCAAACGAATATTTTTTGTGGATAACCAGACACGATCTCCAATTTTTAGTGGTGGAATAGCCCGCCTCTTCTTATCAGCGAAAGATTTATATTTGACAGATGTCTTCTTCAAACAGGTTCTAACCTGAGACCAGATATTTTTAAAGGTCTGACAGGCAGTCTCCACCGCAGGAACTTGGGTGGGCGGGAGGGCAGGAAATTCCGGAAAAGACGGATGGTGACCGTAGACCACAAAGAATGGAGTTTTGGATGATGACTCATGGTACATGTTGTTATGGGCGAACTCAGCCCAAGGGAGTAACTCTACCCAGTTGTCTTGATTGGCTGATGAAAATATCCTTATAAAAGTCTCAAGATCTTGATTGACACGTTCGGTTTGTCCATTGGATTGTGGATGGTAAGAAGATGAGAGTGCTAATCGTATGCCCAAGGTTTTACAAAGGGCTCGCCAGAATCTGGACACGAATTGTACTCCTCTATCAGACACAATCTCAGATGGACATCCATGGATACGGAAGATCTCTTTAATGAAATGTTCAGCCAGGATAGACGAGGAAGGCAAACCAGACAGAGGGATGAAATGAGCCATCTTCGAAAATCTGTCCACTACGACCCAAATAGTGTTATGGCTCTTACTAGGTGGTAAGTCAGTAACGAAATCCATACTAATATGGGTCCATGGTTTGGACGGAATGGGTAGTGGTCGCAGCAACCCTGCTGGGGTTCTGCGGGAGGATTTGAATTGCGAACATAATTCACAGGAAGCAATGAACTCTTTGACGTCTCTCCTCATTGAAGGCCACCAGTAACTTCGAGAGAGGATCTCAAAAGTCTTGTGTTCACCGGCGTGTCCAGAAAAACGAGAGGCATGGAACCACGAAAGGATTTTCCTCCTTAGAGTAGGAGGCACGAGGGTCTTCCCAAATGGTAGCGTTTTGGTGGATGAAGCAGCCAGTGAGATACATTTGGGGTCTAGAATGGTATGGTTGGAAACCTCTTCTATATCAGAGGACGTAGCAAAGGCTCTAGATAAGGCATCAGCTTTTTTGTTCTTGGCAGCTGGTTTGAAGGTAATTATTAATTCAAAACGGGAAAAGAAAAGAGACCATCTTGCTTGACGAGGGTTCAAGCATTGGGCAGACTGGAGATATGACAAGTTCTTATGATCCGTGAAGATCGTCACCGGATGGCGAGCTCCCTCCAACAAGTATCTCCATTCCTCTAATGCGGCTTTGATAGCCAGTAATTCCTTGTCTCCGATGGTATAATTCTTCTCTGCGGGTAGGAGACCCCGAGAATAGAAGGCACAAGGGTGGAATTTTTGCTGTTCCGAGCGTTGGGAGAGAATAGCTCCTAAGCCCACATTAGAGGCATCTACTTCTAGGAAAAAAGGGAGTGTCACATCAGGCTGACGAAGGATTGGAGCCGAAGAGAAGGACTCTTTTAATGTTTGAAAGGCTTGAATAGCCTCAGTAGACCATTGCTTAGGATTAGCCCCTTTACGAGTCAGGGCCACAATAGGAGATGCAATGGAAGAAAAGTCTTGAATGAAGCGTCTATAGTAATTGGCAAAACCTAAAAAACGCTGGATGGCACGAAGAGTAGTTGGCTGGGGCCAATGTAGTACAGCATTTACTTTGTCAGGATCCATCTTCAGACCAACTCCGGAAACAATATACCCCAAGAATGGAATCTGGGGTAATTCGAATGAACATTTTTCTAATTTACAGAACAATGAATTTTTCCGTAGCCTGGAGAGGACTTCTGCCACATGTTGGTGGTGAGAAGGCAGGTCCTGTGAAAAAATCAATATGTCGTCCAGGTAGACGACGACACATACATATAATAAGTCCCGAAAAATCTCATTGATGAAGCCCTGAAAAACGGCGGGGGCATTACATAGCCCGAAAGGCATTACCAGATATTCGTAATGCCCGTCTCTGGTGTTAAACGCCGTCTTCCATTCGTCACCGGAACGGATTCTGATTAAATTGTAAGCACCACGAAGATCCAACTTAGTAAAAATACGGGCTCCCTTAATGCGGTCAAATAGCTCAGTGATCAACGGAATGGGATACCGGTTCTTGATAGTAATGGCATTGAGTCCACGAAAATCTATACAAGGGCGTAATGATCCATCCTTCTTTTTGACAAAGAAGAACCCAGCTCCAGCGGGCGAGGTGGAAGGTCGAATGAACCCACGCTGGAGGTTCTCCCGTATATATTCAGATGTAGCTTGAGTTTCAGGTAACGAGAGTGGATAGACCCGGCCTCTGGGAGGAGTCTTGCCAGGAAGAAGATCAATCGGACAATCCCAAGAACGATGAGGAGGAAGACGTTCAGACTGAGCTTTATCAAAAACATCGGTAAATGAAGCATATTGAGGAGGGAGTCCCGGTGAAATAGCTGAAATGGAAGCTTGCTGTACCTTGAGAGGAATGACTTGGGAAAGGCAATGATGGTGACATTCAGGCCCCCAAGACGTGACTTGAGGGGTGCGCCAGTCAATCTGGGGAGAGTGACACTGAAGCCATGGAAGGCCTAGGACAATCGGACTTGTCGTAACAGGAAGAATTAAAAACGATATCTCTTCATGATGCAGAGCACCAATCTGAAGGGTTACTGGAGACGTACTCTGGGTGATGAGACCGTTGATGAGACGTGATCCATCGATAGCCGTCACAGTAATGGGAGTTTTTAAGGTAATCATTGGTAGAGACCATTGATTAACTAACGATTTGGAAATAAAATTTCCTGCTGCTCCGGAATCAATCAATGCCTGTGACTCAAAGGTCTTGGTAGCAAAGGAAATAGTCACATCAAAAGCGCAGACTTTAGATTTCATAGACGATGGAGAGGACTCCAGGGACCCTAACTTCACCTCTCCAGAACTAGTTAGGGCCTGGCATTTCCCGATCTCTTAGGGCAGGAGCTGAGGACATGAGTGGAATCAGCACAATAGATACAGAGTCTATTCTTGACTCTTCGTTTCCTCTCCTCAGAAGATAACTTGGAACGTCCAATCTCCATGGGAATCACAGCGGGTGACACTGGACGAAATTGAGGGTTAGAGCGAAAAGGTGCTTTAGCAGAAGTCGTTTTCTCAGCCTCTCTTTCACGAAATCTCATATCAACACGATGGCAAAGAGAGATCAAATCTTCAAGTGACGAGGGAAGCTCTTGGGTAGTCAGTGCATCTTTAATTTTATCGGAAAGCCCCTGCCAGAAGGCGGCAACTAGGGCTTCAGTGTTCCACTGAAGTTCAGAGGCTAAGATCCTAAATTGAATGACGTACTGGCCTACAGTATGAGATCCTTGTCGCAGACGGAGGATGCTGGAAGCAGCGGAGGTCACACGACCTGGTTCATCGAACACACTTCGGAATGTGGAAATGAATTTGGCACTATCTTGTAGAATTGGATCGTTTCTTTCCCACAGGGGGGAGGCCCAAGCCAGGGCTTGACCCGAAAACAATGAGATAAGATAGGCCACTCTGGAACGATGGGTAGAAAAATTTTGAGGTTGGAGTTCAAAATGGACTGAACATTGGTTAAGGAAACCTCTACAAGTTTTGGGGTCCCCGTCATATTTTGACGGAGTAGGCAGGTGAAGCGTAGGAGCTGTAGACACCTGGGATGGCAATGGGGAAACGGAGGAAAGCACAGGAGCTTCAATATTAGCTGTAACAGTCTGTCCAGATGTTCCTTGGGAGGTTAATGATTGGTAACATTGAAGTAACAGCTGTTGGCGAGCATCCTGTTGCTCCACACGGCTGACCAGATGCTGCAGCATCTCTTTAGCAGTAGGTTCCGTATCTGGGTCTGTCATGGCCTGATCTTACTGTCACGGGCACTAGGAGTCTTTACCCAGGGATCACCAGATGATAGGCTTACCAGAGCAGTATAGGTGGTAATATGGTACTCTGGTAGCAGGGTGATCACGGAACAGGAAATAGCAGATGATGAGATGCTCAGGAAAGTCTATGACTAGCAGCACTGGCAATATGGAGGTAGTAATACACGAGGAACTGTATGGACAAAGGACACGTGAAGGTAGTCAGTGGTCTGCGGTAGCAAGTTGTACCACTGCTATAGTGAGGAGGAATGTCCAACAGAAACGAGGAGGTGATGAGAGTCAGCGGTCTGCGGATAGCAAGTTGTACCGCTGTCTGAGTGAAGGAATGGAATCCAAATGGAGGTATCCGGGGAGTCAGTGGTCTGCGTAGCAAGTTGTACCACTGCTATGTGAGAGGATACTGGAACAGGTGAAACTGTAAACAGGAGTCAGTGGTCTGACATCAGCAAGTTGTACCACTGAATATATATGTGAGGAGGTGCACGGGGGAAGACTGCAACACAGGATATACACAGGCACCTTATACACGATCCACAGTAATATGCACAATATGGATATACATATATATAAATGACTGATCAGGTCTGCAATCTAGAAAGTCTCTTGAAGTAGTCCAGCACAATGATAACACAGTCAATGATGGCAATAGACTCAGCGGACAGCAAACTCCAGAGAGAACCAAACACAGTCCAGCAAGATATGCAATACACAGCACAGTCAATGAGAAGTATGCATACCGTGGTTCAGCAGTAGCAGTCAGATGGGATTGCAGCGGTACCTGAGCGGCTGGAGACCGACTGGATAGGAAGTCCCTGGATAGGTGAAGCAGCGGTCTAGCAGGTGCAGCGCACAGGTGAGTAGACCGACAGGGACACGAATCCACAGGAGTCAGCAACACGTGGAACTGGACTCATAGGAAACCCAGGAGAATGGAGATGATCCAGCAGAGGGTAGTAGAAGAGATACAAATCCAATGCTGACAGGAGGGTAGAGGCCAGTGGAACACGTGAAGGCGTGGAGAGTGGATCAGCAGGAGATGGACGATAGCGCTGACCACAGCGGCAGGACTCAGCGGCACACGGAGGTAACCAGTAGCAACCACAGGAACCAACAGCGATGGGAAACAGGAGTGCAGCGCAGGGCAGGAACTGTAGATCACGAAGTGTAGCAGATGGTAATGAAAAGCGGCAGTCTCGAGGAAGTCACAGCAAAGATGAGATGAGAGTGTAGTGCACGGAGGCAGCGGATAGTAATCAGCTGGCAGTCACGATGTTGAACACAGGCGAGTTGTAAGCAGGAGACTGTAGTGCACAGAGGCAGCGGATAGTAGTCAGCTGGCAGTCACGATGTTGAACACAGGCGAGTTGCAAGCAGGAGACTGTAGTGCACAGAGGCAGCGGATAGAAATCAGCAAACAGACTTGATGAGAAGCAGGTGAGTGAGGTAAAAGCTGGAGTGCACGGAGGCAGCGGATAGCAATGAGCAAACAGTCACATTGATATAAAATAACGTTGAAGTGGTGTAGAAGACTGTAGTGCACGGAGGCAGCGGATAGGAATCAGCAAACAGTCATGATGATAAAGTTGATGGTAGAAGTGGTATGGAACCACAGTAGTAGAAGTGGTTTGGAAACCACAGGAATCAGCAGCACTGAATACACAAGTAATACAGGAACACCTTCAGAGACTCATGAGGAATGAGACTCCAAGATCAGGCAACGTGGTAGTGACCACAGGTGCTTAATATAGGGAGGTTGCCTGATCTGCCAATTAAGTTAAAGGGGTATACACTGAAGTATAGAAAAGGGCTGCGCATGCGCAGACCCTCAGGATGGTGGACGGCCACGGTTCCTAAATGTCCGGGAAGAGGCACTCACGGTCCGGTGAGTGACAGAGACTAAGGTCAATTTGATAGCAGCCAATTAATCTACCAGTATGTTTATGGAGTGTGGGAGGAAACCCACATAAACACGAGGAGAACAAACAAACTTCACACAGATAAGGCCATTTTCGGGAATCAAACTCATGACTCCAGTGTGTGAGGCAGAAGTACTAACCACTAAGTCACAGTGCTGCTCTTGGATGGCCCTACAAATTGGACTTCTATATATTTCTGATGTGAATTATCTGGCTCTGTATGTGCTCCCCATAAGAAGTGTCTAAGTGGATTTGCATAACAGGATTCTGCTGAAGGGGACTTATCATGGGTGAGTGCACTGGACTCTATCTTGTCACACACCGGTCCCATAGTTAGGTGCCGGCGCTGTGACTTTCCCTTTAAGAACCATGAGTCTGCTTGCTTCTGCCTCCAAGAGACATTACTTTCACAGGTGTTCCTGGTTACTGTGATCTGGACCTCTTCCCGAACCTCATTGGTCCTGGAGCACTATATTAACCTCCCATGGTTATGGGCTCATTGCCAGTACTTCGTGTTACTCTGGTTGCATTTGTATCTGGCTGTATACCTCTCCTTCCATGTGTCCGTTACCTGCTCGCTGGACTTAACTCCTTACTGCTGTTCACCTGCAAGCTGCAAACTCCTCACTGCTGTTCACCTGCAAGCTGCAAACTCCTCACTGCTATTCATCTGCACACTGAATGAGTATCGTGAGTTGTTGCTAAACCTGTGCCTTATCTATTGGTTCACCTTTACGTCTGTCTGGCTAAGATCGCTGCATCTCGCTGTAAGAGCTACTATCAAGTTACTTGTCACCTGTAGTTCCACGTCTGACACGGGCTATCCTTACTCTGCTGTTACCTGTTTACTGGACTGTTATTGTGAACTACTTGTTGTGCCGGTGGCTAGTACTTGGGCTCAAGTTACGTGTCTCTGTTCATTTGCTTCATACTACAGCAAACTTACCATTGCAGTTACAACGAATCCTGCTACCTGTAGTTCCACCCATGGTTCAGATACTACTCACGTCTCTGCTACTTCTAGGCAACATTCTACTGCACGTGTCAGTGTTCATCCAAGTCCTGGGTGATGTTTAACGCTTGCTGTTCTATTTAATAAGAATCACAATGTTTCCAGTACCACCTGCTATGTTGAGTCATCTCTACTCTCGGATCAGCTAAGTTCTATATACTACTCTGTTTGGACTGTAAGCTGTACCAGTGATTCACATTCATCTGCTGTGTGGTTCTCTATTGGATCCTAGTGTTCTTGTTTATCATCAGTGCGTTGAACTGTATATCATCTCATCTCATGCTGTTGCCAAGGGTTACCGACTATGAAGTAGCATATGTGATCAATGTTTGCATTACAACGAATTGCCGTGTATTCATCTTTGCCAATATATATATCTAATTCCTTCCATTCCTGTTGTACTGTTGTACTACTACTTTCTCCTGTGTTATTATTGATGCTTGTAAGCCGTGAACTTATCCTAAGAATATTACTGTGTTCTGCCTCCACCATCCTCTATAGTAGAGGCAAGCGATCTGCAAAACACCCTCAGAGCCGTGGCATATCTATACACATATTGGAAGTCTTTCCCTGTTAACCATATTACAAGAGCAGACTCTCGCACTGCACATTTCATCTATTAGACTCTTATGATGCATTACTAAACTGCTACTGGATGCAATTATTTGCCAGCTTGGCTTCTATACTACTGGGAATGGAATAAATACATCTATTAATATTTGTCTTCTTATTTTACTCTGAGAGCACACAGTAGAAGAATAATATGGTAGCTTTCTTTCTTTGCTCCCTAGAAAAGTTCATACAATGGATGTACATTGACGTTCACTCTTCATCAGCACTCTGACAAGTGTTTTCTGTGACAAAATCGCCACCTAGTGGATTTTAAGAACTTTAGACGAAATTTGGGCCATCTGTACTTTTTCCCTCTACACTCCAGCACACTACTCTAGATTGATGCAACGATTGACGATTGCTTCTCTCCCAGCTTGTTGTTGTCCGCAACTTACCTATTTCATGGTCAAACACTGGCACCCTCTCTACTCAACAATTTTTTCTTACATCATTTCTAATTACTGACTATATTCACAGTTATATGTTGTTGCTTGATTTCTTTGTAATGTAATTGTAACCTTTGGGGAGATGATGCATTTTTTTCTCAATGCTACAACCTAGACACACTTTTCTGATCAGAAGTTTCCTATTCTCATTTTCCACTTATACCTCCAATGGACACATTTTTACACAAACAAAAAAAAGATTGCTAACACTAAATCTAACTTGTCTGTGATTGGTAAGTCTAAATTACAAACTAACAGGTCTTACCTTCCTCACTCACCATCCCAACTAATCACCTCTGACCAATCTGACAGTTCTGTACCTTCTAACTGTTGCAAAATACTACTGAAAATGCCCTGTCAAGAATTTCAGCCAATACCACTCACATCACGGAAATGGAATAACGCACCAGTGATGTGGAAGATAACATTCTCTCCCTAAAAAACAATGTAGATTGCCAGATGAAAACCTTACAGCAATTTACAGATAAACTTGATGATCTGGAAAATAGAAATCGGAGGAACAACCTCTGATTTATAAGAATTCCAGAATCTGTTAAAGACCCCAATCTCATTCAGAATCTTAGGGGTAGATTTACTGAGCTGCGGGTTTGAAAAAGTGGAGATGTTGCCTATAGCAACCAATCAGATTCTAGCTGTCATTTTGTAGAATGCACTAAATAAATGACAGCTAGAATCTGATTGGTTGCTATAGGCACCATCTCCACTTTTTCAAACCCGCAGCTTAGTAAATCTAGCCCTTAGTGTTTTACTCCCAAAGGCATTAGATCTTGAACAAACAATGAATAAAACTCAAATTGAAAGAGCTCATAGAATTGTTCAGGAAAGTGAGGGTGACAAACCAAGACCATAACAGGTAATTGCTAAATTCCTTGATTATATTGCTAAAGACTCAATCTTGGGAAAATATAAAAAAAAGAGAGACCTCTCACCATAGAGCGTAACAACATTCTCATATTTCATGATTTTTAGTTCTAGTCTCACAAAAGAATTAACAGTTTTCTGGTGTGTAAACACTTGATTGACAATAATAAGCATTACATTTTACTCTTTCCGTCTAAACTAAGAGTGAATGTGTCAGGATGACCACAGGTAATAGCTACATATTATATATTGTCTGTAGCAGAGCTGCACAATTACAGGTGATGTCTGAAAATGCTGGGAAACTACAGGAGGTAACAGGAAACTCAGGATGCAGAGTACAGTGAAGTTGATAATACCACAGCTGCAAATATTGCAGTATTCTCATAGAAACAGTCTAGAAATGATAGGAGTAGGCTTACTAATATGCTGTATTGATGCAGGAGGAAGATCAGTAAGCCAAAGTCAGGGTCACAGTAAAGGAGCAATTTGATAAGGCAAACATGACTCAGATACTGTCACGAGCCGCGGCGGTACTCACAGCCGCCGCGGCTCGCTTCCTGCCTGCCCCAGCGTCCCGGCCGTCACCATGACGACCGGGACGTCACTTCCTTCTAACTCCCGACCGTTGCTGAGGCGACGGCCGGACGCCCAGCACTATAGCGCCGCGTCCCGGCAACAGGGGACAGCTGGGCGCGTGCACAGGAAGATCTAATAGCCTGCTGGCTATTAGTCTGTGATTTATTCATTAATCAGCTCCTGGAAGTATTTTCAGAGCTAGACTCTGATTGGCTCATCTGTACATTTAAGGCAGTGAGGTCTGCAGCCTCACTGCCAGTTATAGCGCTCTGTCCTCAGTCCTGCTGCCTGCTTGTACTATCCGTTTTGGTTCCTGCTACCTTAGATTTGACTACCCGTGTTTGACCCCTGCTTGTTATTGGACCTGTGACCCTTCTCTTCTGACCTTGACCTTTGCCTGGAATTCGGATTTTGCTTCTCTGCCTGTGAGTTTGACCCTTCGCTTGCCCTTGGATATTGCATCTGTGCCTGTGACCTTTTGACCTTGGATTCTTCTTATACTACAGTCCACCAATCACTCCACTTCTGGGAAACTCCTTTAAGTCAGTATACGCTACTCGACCCTCGGTCGGCCCGCAGCCCAGTCTGTCCCCACCACTAGGGGCTCCAGCGAACACCTGGCCTTCTGAGTAGTTCCCGAGTTTCACTGTACTGACTTGGGAGTTCCTAACAGATACCAGGTGATAAATCAGCTCCAGATCACAGAAGTTCTGAGAGAGAATAGCAACAGTGACAATTGATGAACTGGTTTAAGTCTGCTGGAAAGGCAGTCTTAATAAAGGCCAGGCACAGGTGACCAGGATCCAGATGAAATGATGAGAGCTTAACCCCTTGCAGGCAGTATCTGGTATATGCAAAGCATCATCCACAGAGGAGCTGATGTACTGCAGACAGAGGCAGATTGTGACAGAACCCCCTTATAGTCTACAATTGGGCAAGTAGCTGGCTATCATGGTGTATTAGATGAGGAATTTTCAAAGGATGAAAAATGTATACAAAAGAAAGCTGATAGTAAGAAGTCCCTATCCTCTTCTTCTTCTCTTTCTTTTTACAGGACTTTTTGGGAACAAAGGATTGCTCATATTGGACAGAACCCAGAGGTAACTCCAAGATTGGAGTACTTAGCGATATAGAAGATGGCACAGATGAACCAGAGGTTGGATCTAAAAGTGATTCTGCAAATTCGAACTGAGCACGTATAAAGTGTAGCTGTCCTTGAAGTGGGTGTAGTAAGCAATCCTAAGTTGCATTTGTTTTCAGAGTCCAGAGAACCCTTGGGGTAACCAGTAGATGATTTGGGTCTACGCAGAGGGCATTGCACCAGTAAGTTCTCAGAACTGTCACAGTAAAGACATAGGTGGTTAACTCTTCTGTGCGTGCATTCCTCCTCGGACAAAAAGACGTCAGTGACCTGCAAGCCTGAAATCATCAGTGCAGGGGCCATATGCATTTGAGCAGGTGCAGAAAAGTATTTTTATAGTGGAGAGTAGACACTGGAGGGTGCACTATGGTCTAGACATTAACTTTGCAAGAAAATGTAATTGTTCCAGAACTTGTATTTAAACAGGAAACACGTAGAACGGAAACAGGAAACTGTTCAAGCAAATCTAGTAATAATGTAGACACCTGTGTCTCTTAAGAGCGAACTTGTAAAATATCAAATTGAAGCATCTGGAGCTGAGGAATTTCAGACATGGTTTCCGACATACCAAACACTGAGTTCATAATTCAAAAAAGTAGGAGCCCTTATTCAAGAGCAGGGAGTGTACATTCTGCACGCTCAATTTTTTTTGCCCAGTTCATACTGTCAAAATTCCCAGTATGCAAACCATAGAGAATACTGAAAATGAAAACAGTTCTTTATTTAAAACAAGAATCACACAGGTAAATACTAGATGCAGAGAATGGTAACACAGTCAGCACAAGTCCAGAGGCACAGCAGGTAGTAGATGCAGAGTTCAATGGAATTGATAATATAATGGCAGTGGATATTGGCAGTAGCAAAGGCAACAATAGCAAGCTGATAATGTATGAAATAAACAATAGGAACAGGGTGCTGCACTATTAGCAGCTAGCAGGAGCAGAACATAGAACAATGCTCAGAAGACTTAGAAATAGGTTGTCTATAGCAGAGGTGGGATGATCACAGGTAATAGCTAAATATAATATATTGTCTGTAGCAGAGCTGCACAATCACAGGTGATGGATAAAAATGCTGCGAAACCACAAGAGGCAACAGGAAACTCAGGATGCAGAATACAGTGATGTTGATAATACCCAGGCAGCAGATATTGCTGTATGCTGAGAGAAACAGTCTAGAAATGATGGGTATAGGCTTATTAATATGCTGTCTTGAAGCAGAAACTGGATGATCCACAGAAGGAGCAGACAGGAGGAAGTTCAGAAAGCTGAGGTCAGAGTCATAGCAAAATGCAATTCGATAAGACAAACAACAGTCAGATACCAAGAAATAAATCATGAACAGAGCACAGGATTTCTGAGATAGATCAGCAATAGTAACAATTGATGTACCAGTCTGTTGGAAAGGTAGCCTTAATAAAGGCCAGGTGTGAGGATACTGGGCTTAGTGTATCGTTCTGTGTCACAGAGCTGACCTACCCAGTACCTATCAAAGGCAATATTCAAAATAAAATAAATAGGTTTATTTAACAAAATGGTGGCACCAAACAACAATTATAATATTTAAATAATAAACTGCAACAAATAGCACTACAGTCTGGCATAGACAACATACAGGGTATAATTAAAACACCTCACCAGTATCCTAATCACCTTCAGGGGCTATTGTCTATCCATTCAAGCTTCTTCCCCTCTCTCTTTTGATGCTACCAGCAAGACAGTGGTTCTGGGTCACTATTACTCCGCTTTGAGCGAACACACAGCTAACCAGGACAAGGGCAATACTCCAGGGACCGATTGTACCTTTCTTGTCAGGGGCAGAGACCTAGATCTCAAAACCAGCCTGACTTCAGCTATCACTTGGTAGTGAATGCCAATTTGCTGTTATGGGAAGCTGTCTTTTAAAGGCAGAAATAACCTATGCAGAAGTTTCAGGACCCGTCTGATTGGTCCTTTTCTGTGTTTACCTTTTACAGGTAAACATGCAGACAAAGGGATAGGAGATGAGCTACTATATAATTAAGGACAGGTATTGTTCTATAGCTATACAGCAGAAGTTGTTTAAACAAGAGAGGTCACAATCCAGAGACATTGCAGTCATACAAGAAATTGGTGGACAATAATCCATCCTAATAATTCAGCCTAGGCTGAAACAATGGACTAGTCTGCATGTATACACAAGATAGGAAAACCATGCTGCCAGACATATTAACTACTTACAAATACAATACACAAAAGTTTAAATATGATTGACAAATATGCAGAACTAGAGGGCTAGAAAAAGTATGTTTTTATAGTCCATACTTTGTGAGAAACGAGGCACAGACTGATTGAGGTGAGATCAATACCTTGTTTCATCACACCAGGCAAAGGTAATCAGGATCCAGATGAAATGATAAGAGCTTAACCACCTGCAGGCACAATCTGGTATAGGCAAAACAGCATAGACAGAGGAGATACTGTACTGCAGACAGAAGCAGATCGCAATTGACCAACAATGTTCAAACCTTGTTGTTTTTCTTATTCGCATGTACCACATTTATGTTCCAGAGATTGTGGCGCAAGAGAGACCAGATATTTCCCCTTGTACTGAATTAGCCTTGCTATTCGGGATACACCTTCCTAGGATCTTGATCTTATGGGCATGGCTATTTAATTGGGAAAAAATCTGTATTAGACATTTTCGAAAACGATATTGGACTCTAAAATATACACTCTTAAATCTATACCTCCCAATGTTCACCAACAAGAGTTCTTTCAACATATTTCACAACGGATAGCCTCGCGTGACACACCAAATCTAGTTATTGGAGGTTATTTTAATTAGGGATGTGCACCGGCGACTTTTGGTGTCTCCTGTTTTGTGTTTTGGATTCGGATTTTCGTGATGTTTTGGGTTCGGATTTGTTTCGCAAAACACCTGCCGAAAGGTTTTGGTTCGGATTTAAGGTTTTGGATTCGGATTTTTTTTGAAAAAAGCATAAAAAGTTCAAAAATCAAGTTTTTGGGCTTATTTTCACTCCTACGCTATTATTAACCTCAATAACATTCAATAACAAGCATTTCCACTAATTTACAGAGTATTCTGAAAACCTCAAAATATAGTTATTAGTCCAAAACGTTGCAACGAGGTATCTTTCTGGACTGCGTAGTGGAGTGGTCCCCACAATATAATAAAAAAAAAACATCAACTGGTCTTAATCGCACCAAAAAAATGTATCTGGACTGCGTAGAGGAGTGGTCACCACAATATAATAAGAAAACCATAAACTGGTCTGAATCGGACCGAATAATGTACCTGGACTGCGTAGAGGAGTGGTCACCACAATATAAATTAAAATCCCTGAACTTGTATAATTCGCACCAATAAATGTATCTGGACTGCGTAGAGGAGTGGTCACCACAATATAATAAGAAAACCATCAACTGGTCTGAATCACACCGAATAATGTACCTGGACTGCGTAGAGGAGTTGGTCACCACAATATAATAAGAAAACCATCAACTGGTCTGAATCGCACCAAATAATGTACCTGGACTGCGTAGAGGAGTGGGTCACCACAATATAATAAGGAAACCATCAACTGGTCTGAATCGCACCGAATAATGTACCTGGACTGCGTAGAGAAGTGGGTCACCACAATATAATAAGAAAACCATAAACTGGTCTTAATCGCACCAAAAAATGTACCTGGACTGCGTAGAGGAGTGGGTCACCACAATATAATTTAAAAACCCTGAACTTGTATGATTCGCACCAATAAATGTATCTGGACTGCGTAGAGGAGTGGTCACCACAATATAATAAAAAAACCATCAACTGGTATGAATCGCACCAAAAAATGTACCTGGACTGCGTAGAGGAGTGGTCACCACAATATAAATTAAAAACCCTGAACTTGTATGATTTGCACCAATAAATGTATCTGGACTGCGTAGAGGAGTGGTCACCACAATATAATAAGAAAACCATCAACTGGTATGAATCACACCGAATAATGTACCTGGACTGCGTAGAGGAGTGGTCACCACAATATAAATTAAAAACCCTGAACTTGTATGATTCGCACCAATAAATGTATTTGGACTGCGTAGAGGAGTGGTCACCACAATATATATAATAGGAAAACCATCAACTGGTCTGAATCGCACCGAAAAATGTACCTGGACTGCGTAGAGGAGTGGGTCACCACAATATAATAAGAAAACCATCAACTGGTCGAAATCGCACCGAATAATGTACCTGGACTGCGTAGAGGAGTGGGTCACCACAATATAATAAGAAAACCATCAACTGTTCTTAATCGCACCAAAAAATGTACCTGGACTGCGTAGAGGAGTGGGTCACCACAATATATTTTAAAAACCCTGAACTTGTATGATTCGCACCAATAAATGTATCTGGACTGCGTAGAGGAGTGGTCACCACAATATATATAATAAGAAAACCATCAACTGGTATGAATCGCACCGAATAATGTACCTGGACTGCGTAGAGGAGTGGTCACCACAATATAATTAATAAAAAACCCTCCACGGCTCTGAATTCCCCAAAAAAAAATTCTGGACTGCTTAGTGGGGTGGCCCCGGTACTAAATTTGATACCGGGGCCACAATATAATAAATAGTTACACCCTCAACTGGTCAGCATTCCACCAAACAAGTATCTGGACTGCGTAGTGGGGTGGCCCCGGTACTAAATTTGATACCGGGGCCACAATATAATAAATAGTTACACCCTCAACTGGTCAGAGTTCCACCAAACAAGTATCTGGACTGCGTAGTGGGGTGGCCCCGGTACTAAATTTGATACCGGGGCCACAATATAATAAATAGTTACACCCTCAACTGGTCAGAATTCCAACAAACAAGTATCTAAACTGCGTAGTGGGGTGGCCCTGGTACTAAATTTGATACCGGAGCCACAATACCTCCTCCAAGTTCCAAGTGTAGTGTTTATAACATATTAACATTAAATAATGACAGGGCATTTAACTTTTGATTAAATTTTTTGAATTTGTTGACATTTTCTTTTACTTTTTGAACATGGCAAACGACTGTTGAATGGTCACATAATGCAAAAAAAATAGTTGCAAGATGGAATTGTCCTTGGGCCCTCCCACCCACCCTTATGTTGTTGAAATAGGACATGCACACTTTAACAAACCAATCATTTCAGCGACAGGGCCTACCAAACAACTGTGGCTGAAATGATTGGTTTGTTTGGGCCCCCACACCAAAAAAACAATTCATCTCTCCCTGTACAAACTAAACAGGCTCTACTGAGGAAAGATGTCGTCCTCATCCTCAACCTCTGATTCCTCTCCCCCTACAGTGTGTACTTCCTCCTCCTCACACATTATCAATTCGTCCCCGCTTGACTCCACAACCACAGGTCCCTCTGTACTATCGGGAGGGCAGTGCTGTACTTCATTGAGGAATTGATTATTCATTTTTATAAACATCATTTTTTCAACGTTGTGAGGAAGCAACCTCCTTCTCCGCTCACTGACCAGGTTCCCCGCTGCACTAAAAACTCTTTTCGAGTACACACTGGATGAGGGACAACTCAGGTAAAATAGAGCTAGTTTGTACAGGGGCTTCCAAACTGCCTTTTTTTCCTGCCAGTAACAATATGGACTGTCTGACATGTTTATTTGGATGGTGTCAGCAAAATAATCCTCCACCATTTTTTCAATTGTGACAGCATCCAATGCAGCGACAGTAGACATGTCTGCAATGGTTGGCAGGTCCTTCAGTCCGGACCAGATGTTATCAGCATCCCCGCCAGCGGCTCTTTTAGGAAAACTGAGCTTTTTCCTCGCAGCCATAGAGGTGGAAGAAAATGAGAGTGTGGCATGTCACGGTCCTCTTCAGAGGACAATCTCCTGACCAGAAGGTCTTTGCACCGCTGTAGACTTGTGTCCGCCGGAAACAGAAACACAACATACGCTTTAAACCAGGGATCAAGCACGGTGGCCAGAATGTATTCCTCTGACTTTAAAAGAGTGACCACCCTCGGATCCTGGCAAAGCGTACGAAGGGCTACATCCACAAGAGCTACATGCTTGGTGTAATCGCAATGGTTTACCAGCTCCTCCCTCACTTTCTCCAGCTGCTTCTGCAACAGCCTGATCAGGGGAATGACCTGACTAAAGCTGGCAGTGTCGGAACTGACTTCTCGTGTGGCAAGTTCAAACGGCTGGAGAACCTTGCACAACACGGAAATCAGTCTCCACTGCGCTTGACTCAGGCGCATCCCCACTCCTTTGCCTATGTCGTAGGTGGCTGTGTAGGCCTGAATGGCCTTTTGCTGCTCCTCCATCCTCTGCAGCATATAGAGGGTGGAGTTCCAGCGCGTCACAACCTCTTGTTTGAGGTGATGGCAGGGCAGGTTCATGCTTTTTTGATGTGCCTCTAGTCTGCGGTAGGCACTGGCTGAATGCCGAAAGTGTCCAGCAATTTTGAGCGCCACCGCAAGCATCTCCTGCACACCCCTGTCACTCTTGAGGTAATGCTGCACCACCAAATTAATGGTGTGGGCAAAACATGGGACGTGCTAGAAAGTGCCCATATTTAATGCCCGCACAATGTTACTGGCATTGTCTGACACCACAAATCCCCATGAGAGTCTAAGTGGGGTAAGCCACTGGGAGATAATTTCCCTCAGTTTCTCTAATATGTTGTCAGCGTTGTGCCTCTTATTAAAGCCTGTAATACACAATGTTGCCTGCCTTTGCACGAGCAGCCATTTTGTAGATGCTGCTACTGATGCAGCTGTTGCTGTTGCTGCGGAAGGCGATGCATCTACCCAGTGGGCTGTCACAGTCATATAGTCCTTCGTTTGCCCAGAACCACTTGTCCACATGTCCGTGGTTAAGTGGACAGTGGGTACAACCGCATTTTTCAGAGCACTGAGGACACTTGATCGTACTTCTCTGTACATTTTTGGTATCGCCTGCCTAGTGAAGTGGAATCTCTACGGGATTTGGTACCGGGGACACAATACCTCCATCAACTCTCTAAATCCCACTCCACTGATGGCGGACACCGGGCGCACGTCTAACACCAACATTGCAGTTACAGCCGCAGTTATACGCTTTGCAATAGGGTGACTACTATCGTATTTTGTGGTCATGGCAAATGACTGTTGGACGGTCAATTGTTTTGTGAAAGACTTAGCGGTCTTACGACTTCCCCTCTGGGAAGATGACCGACTAACAGCAGCAACAGCAGCAGTGGCAGTAGTAGGCGTACCGCTGCAGGATTCCTCGGATGAATCCCGTATTGGAGAGGACTCAGTCTGGCTGCTGACTTGGGCTGCAGGACTGAATCTGATGGAGATCGTGGAGGAAGTTGACGAGGAGGGTGTTGCTGGTGTGTATCCAACTGGACCACGGGATTTAGGTGTCCCTGTACCGATGACGGTCCTAGCCCCAGTTCCTGAACTAACCACTGAACTATGAAGGTTATTCAGGTGACGTATAAGGGAGGATGTCCCTAGGTGGGCAAGATCCTTACCCCTGCTTATTTGAGCTTTACATAAGCTACATATGGCCATACATTGGTTGTCCGGATTTGGATAAAAATAACTCCAGACCGAAGAGGTGCATTTTTTGGTCTTCTGACCAGGCATGACGATGGGCTTTTTCATCCCATGGACATCAGCTGTTTCCCCCCCTGATGCCTCATTTACAATAACCACATCACCATCCTCATCATCAAGTTCCTCCACAGCGCCAGCTACATCATCAATAGCCTCCTCCCGAGCCACCTCTTCCCGTACAGTGATGGGAAGGTCAGGCTTGACAACCACCAACACCCTTGGACTCGCCTTGGGGATTTGTGATAATTTCTCTTTAGAAGGCAGAGTTGTTTGCTGTTTTGTTGCTGACAGCATAACTCTCTTCAATTTTTTGTAGGGGGGGGAGGAGGAGGAGGGCTAAGATCCTTGGGTGAAGTTGGACCACTAGTCATGAACACGGGCCAGGACCTAAGCCGTTCCTTGCCACTACGTGTCATAATGGCATATTGGCAACTTTACGTTTCTCCGCAGATGATTTTAAGTTTCTCTTTTTGCTTTTTTTTGAGAACTTGGGCTTTTTGGATTTTACATGCCCTGTACTAGGAGATTGGGCATCGGGCTTGGAAGACGACGTTGATGGCATTTCATCGTCTATGTCATGACAAGTGGCAGCAGCTTCAGCATTAGGAGGAAGTGGGTCTTGATCTTTCTCTACTTTATCCTCCAAATTTTTGCTCTCCATTATATGTAGCACAAGATACTGCAGAATGTGTGAACTTGGTAATATTGCAGTACCAATGGGCTTATACTGCAGGATTGGTTTTGCAAATTTTGTTGTAATTAATTTTTTTCAAAATTATTATTATTTATTTTTTTTTATAACTTTTTTAAATTTTTTTAAACACTTGGGAATATTGGGGAAATAACTATGCCCTTAGAAGCACAGAGCACAGGACACAGGACCACTGGACTGAACAGGACACAGCACACAGGACCCAGCAGCACCACTGAACTCAAAATTGACAGAGCACAGCACACAGCACCACTGGACTGATACTGCAGAATGTGTGAACTTTGTAATATTGCAGCAATACCACTGGACTTTTACTGCTGAATGTGTGAACTTGGTAATATTGCAGTACCAATGGGCTTATACTGCAGGATTGGTTTGGCAAATTTTGTTGTAATTAAAAAAAAATGTAATTAGTTTTTTGTATATTTTTTTTATTAACTTTTTTTTAATTTTTTAAACACTTGGGAATATAGGGGAAATAACTATGCCCTTAGAAGCACAGAGCACGGGACACAGGACCACTGGACTGAACAGGACACAGCACACAGGACCCAGCAGCACCACTGAACTCAAAATTGACAGAGCACAGCACACAGCACCACTGGACTGATACTGCAGAACACAGCACAGCACAGAACTAAACAGCACAGCACGAGATCTACCAGAACAGAGGACCACCTAACACACTCTCCCTCTACCCTGATCAATGCCCGAGTGAAGATGGCGGCGACTAGCGGGGAATTTATAGGTTCCGAGTATCGCGAGATCCGACAGCGGGATTATGACTCCGAGCCTCGGTTTAAATTTTTCATTTGGCGCCAATACCCGGATCTGTCTCGGATCCGACTCGGATCGGCAACGTTCGGGTGGGCTCGGATTCAGGAAATCCGAGTGCGCTCATCTCTAATTTTAATATGGTTGATAATCCTAGCCTTGATAAGCAACTGCTCCCTCAGAATATACGCTCAGACATATGAAATAGATAGCTAAACTTAAAATCACACATGGCTTCACTGATCCCTAGAGATTACTAAACCCCACGGATAAACAGTTCACTTTAACTCTGAGGTCCACAACTCCACTTTGAGAATTGATTATATCCTGTTAGAGGATCCCCTAATATCAGAAGCTATTAAGGTGGACTTGGGAAATATCATTGTTTCAGATCATGCCCCAGTATCCCTCTCAAACCGTCTTCCCTTAGTGGGTCATCAGAATGTTTCTTAGAAATGACCATCCTATTTGTATCACATGGAACATTTCCAACAACACCTTAAACCCGACGGTTCCCAAACTGTGCGCCGCGGCTCCCAGGGGTGCCGCGGCGCTGTCTCAGTGGTGCCGCGGGCCAGCCATAAAAACACCAAACAGAAACACTTACCAATCCGCGCAGCGCCGGGACCCAGCATCCTCCTCTCTCACGCAGCCTGTCACTGATATGACAGCTGCGTGAGAGAGGAGAATGCTGGGTCCCGGCGTGACAGGAGAGGGACAGAGGAGAGTGACAGGAAAGGGACAGAGGAGAGTGACAGCGTGACAGGAGAGGAACAGAGGAGAGTGACAGGAGAGGGGCAGAGGAGAGTGACAGGAGGGGGACAGAGGAGAGTGACAGCGTGACAGGAGAGGGACAGAGGAGAGTGACAGCGTGACAGGAGAGGGACAGAGGAGAGTGACAGCGTGACAGGAGAGGGACAGAGGAGAGTGACAGCGTGACAGGAGGGGGACAGAGAGAGTGACAGCGTGACAGGAGGGGGACAGATGAGAGTGACAGCGTGACAGGAGGGGGACAGAGAAGAGTGACAGCGTGACAGGAGAGGAACAGAGGAGAGTGACAGCGTGACAGGAGGGGGACAGAGGAGAGTGACAGCATGACAGGAGGAGGACAGAGGAGAGTGACAGCATGACAGGAGGGGGACAGAGGAGAGTGACAGCGTGACAGGAGGGGGACAGAGGAGAGTGACAGCGTGACAGGAGGGGGACAGAGGAGAGTGAAAGCGTGACAGGAGGGGGACAGAGGGCAGAGGAGCTGGGACCAAGGGCAGAGGAGCTAGGACCAAGGGCAGAGGAGGGGGACAAAGGGCAGAGGAGCTGGGACAGCTTGACAGAGGGCAGAGGAGCTGGGACAGCGTGACAGAGTGCAGAGGAGGGGGACAAGGTGAGAGGGCAGAGGAGGGGGACCAAGGGCAAGAGGAGCTGGGACAGCATGACAGAGGGCAGAGGAGGGGAACAACATGAGAGGGCAGAGGAGGGGGACAGAGGGCAGAGGAGCTGAGACAGCGTGACAGAGGGCAGAGGAGGGGGACAGCGTGAGAGGAGAGGGACAGAGGGCAGAGGAGCTGGAACAGCTTGACAGAGGGCAGATGAGCTGGGACAGCGTGAGAGGGGCAGTGGAGGGGGACAGTGTGACATGAGGGAGTCAGCGTGACAGAGGAGCTGTGACAGAGGGCAGAGGAGCTGTGACAGAGGGCAGAGGAGGGGGACAGAGGGCAGAGGAGCTGGGACAGCTTGACAGAGGGCAGAGGAGCTGGGACAGCTTGACAGAGGGCAGAGGAGCTGGGACAGCGTGACAGAGGGCAGAGGAGGGGGACAGAGGGCAGATGAGCTGGGACAGCGTGACAGAGGGCAGAGGAGGGGGACAGTGGGCAGAGGAGGAGGACAGCGTGAGAGGGGCAGTGGAGGGGGACATTGTGACAGGAGGGAGACAGCGTGACAGAGGGCAGAGGAGGGGGGACAGCGTGACAGAGGACAGAGGAGGGGGGACAGCGTGAGAGAGGGCAGAGGGGGCAGCGTGAGAGAGGGCCGAGTGTCTGGATGCAGAGGGGGCATTTTTGCATACAACTAAATAAGCATTTTTGTCCTGACCTAAATACTTATCACAATTTTTTGACCCAACTACTTCTAAAACAGGACTGCTCTGTAATTATTTTGGAGGGGTGCCTTAAAAAAATTATGGAGACTCTAAGGGTGCCGCGAACTGCAAAAGTTTGGGAACCACTGCCTTAAACACTATTAGATGGACTTTTTGGCCAAGGCCATTGAGCACCTGGGGGCCCTGTGTTATTCTGGGAGACTTACAAGGTAGTAATGAGAGAAAATAATATGGCTTATAATACAAACAAAAGGAAGGAAGCTAATAAAAAATATCAGTCTCTGGCTCAGCTCTTACAGGTTTGCTGCTCATGCATCTGACCCAAATGATTTTTCCTTGGCTAACTATAAACAGGTGAAACAAAATCTTGATAGCTTAATTTTATATCAGGCCCAATTTAAACATGACTTTAAATAAAATAAATACTACAGATGCGGTCAATGTGGTAACTGGTAAACTTCTAGATAATAGTCAAAAAATGCCAGACATAGAAATCATATAGGTGCAATTAAAACTAATAATTCCCCCTCTCCTTTGATTAAATGTAAAGAGATGGCAGAGGCTTTTTTCAAATATTAAACAGACCTTTACTCTAAGACTTCCCCTAATGAGGCACTCTTAAATAAGCAGTTACAAGAAGCAGACTTGCCTAAGTAATTCTCAGAAAGATTATTTATCACTGCCCATGAAATTACTGACATTATTTTAGAACTGAAACTTCACAAATCTCCTGGCCCCAATGGTTACTCACACAAATACTATAAATTGCTGATACTGCTGGAATTACCATCCATAGGGCACACCCCCAATACCCCCACTTTAAACAAGCCTATACAACCCTCATCCCTATACCAGGCCCAAGGACTCTATACAGGTCAAGACCCAGTACTAATGTTCTCATATTGACCTATCACACAATTGAACCTGGACTTTAAGATACTTTCAAGGATTATTGCAAAAAGGCATCTGGGTATTTTACCTTCTCTGTTAAATGATCATCAAGTAGGCTTTGGTTAAAGGCATCCGCTCCAGGTGCAGCTTTTTATGGGGTCCCCAATTCTTTTAAAATGTTCTTGAGCCTTGACATCCATAGAGCTTTTATGTACGCCATTTTGGAGAGGTGAGGCCTTGGAGAAGACTTCAGAGCCACAATCCAGTACTTTTATGATAAACTATCTACCTCTCTGACAGTTAATGGTTTGCTTAGAAGTCCTCTGGAAATGACATAGGGAACTAAACAGGGAGGTCCAATGTTTCCATTGCTATTTAATCTATTGCCGGACCCTATGCTGTGAGTTATATAGAGAAATGGTCACTGCATTCAGATAGGTACAGTGACAATACTATATATATATATATATATATATATATATATATATATATATATATATATATATATATATATATTTCTATATCTATATATCTATATCTATATATATGTAATACAGAGTCCTACTTGATCCCTCTGATTGAAAGTTGGGTCGTGGTTGGGGTTTCAGGTTAATTTTGAAAAATTGATGGCCTTGTGTCTTAGGATGGGTCAAACTAGACCCCAGTGGGCTTATAAACTCCCTTTACACTAAACAACCAAATCCATGTCCTATATAGGAATTCAACTCCCCAAAAATCTGACCACTCTCTATAAACGTGAATTTGGCAAAGTCATCCTTAATATTCTAGATTACTTGGCAGGCTTGGAACATCTTAATCTCCCTTATCTTGACCCTTACCTGAAGATAGTGTCCATCCCAAAATTATTTTACTCTTTGCAAACAGTACTATTACTTCTCACAAACAAAGATGTACAGCTTGTCAATTATCTCTTTGTCTTATTTCTCCCAAATCTACAATTTCTTCCAAATCTACATATTAAAACCTTTCTCCATGTCCACAATCAGGAAATCCCAGCCGTTATAAAAAAAGCCATATAATGGACAATCCACTTCTAATCTCTGTTAGAAAAATGTAGCATATCATGAGACATAAATTTAATCTCAATCCTTATAAATCAATCCACTTACCTCTAATTGCAAACCCCAAATTCCAAGACAGCACGTCCATTTGCTACATGGGAGTCAAGAGCTAGTGTTCCGTCGGTCATCTACTGGATAAAACTGCCAAAACACCAATTTGATATATCTAGCCTAGTGAATATTTCTCCTTTGTAGGCCCCTGTGGTTTGAGATTTATCCAGGCCCAACACTATGCTAAAATTGTCCTTCTCCTTCTACTCTGACATAGACTGATACCCACTTAATGCCTTTTCCCACCATAAGAAAGGCAAACTTTTTAAACTATAACTTTTTGAGAAGTGACGTAAATCACACTACTATTCAAAATGGCCTCACTCAATTGTTACAGTACTTTCCCCAGTTAAACAATGATGTTTTAGTTGAAACTCATAGCACTTCTGTTAAGTTAGTTCCCGCCTCCACATATGTGGAATTGTTTCTCAGCATTTTTCACAGAGGAGATCTTTCAACTCATTGTAGATTTATTATGGGTCTATCTGAGGATCCTAACTGTCTCAAGTGTAGTTGGTCTCAGGTTGGCCTGTTCCACTGTTTTTGTGTTACGGACTTACCTTATCCCCGCCGCTCCGTCCAGCCGCACTTCCGCATTCAGGACCATGTGACCGCACCCGGAGGCGGTCACATGACCACAACCTAGAGGCGGGGATTTTGAATCCCCTTCTGTATAAAAACCTCACTCTGACACTCGCTGAGTGTCAGAGCAACACTTACCTGTTCCTGGCTCCTGCTCTTCGTGGATTGCAGTGTCTTCCTGTTTCCTGTGTCTCCTGTGTGCTGATCTCTGCCTGTTTGACTTCCCTGGCTCTCTATTCCCTGTGTACCGACCCGGCTTGCTGACCATTCTCCTATTCTTGTGACCCGTGTACCGAACCTGGCTTGTTGACTCCGAGTTGCCTTCTGATTCTGCCTGACTCCATTCCTGTGTACCGAACCGGCTTGTTGACTCCGCTACCACCGCTTCACTCCGCTGTACTACATCTTGAGGCGAACCTGGGGACCGCGACCTGCGACTCCTGGCAGCGAAGCCCACCCCGCCTTGCGGCGGTTCTTGGTGAACACCGGGGAGATCGTTAGACTCCGCACCTCAGGTAAGCCAGCGCTAATCAAGATTAGTAATATAGTATCCAGAATCTGTTACATTTTGTGACTGTCTTATCATATAGACTTTCTGCACCCGCGAGTGGAGATTCGCATTGGCGGACCTGTTAAATAATTTGCCATTTACACCTGAATGGGCCAGTTGTTCTATTTTGCCACAGAATGTGAGAGCTACTAAAGGAAGCAAAAAATGTTTACTAACAATATCTGCTGTTACCAGAAACTGCGTCCTGCACATGTGGATCCAGAATTCTCCACCCACACTTGATCTTTTTAAAGGAAAGTTATTTTTTACTATGCAAATGGACTGGTTGGAGGCATCCCTTCAAAAAGAAAAATTCCCTTGCAAATTCTTTGAAACCTGGGAAAGCTATATTAACACGTTATCTATTTCCCTGAGAGAACAGCTTTGGAAGTGCTTTCATCAGACAATTTGGTATGAAACCAGAATATTCTTAAAACAACCTCCAATTTACCTGGGGTATGTGTTTTCTCCCTTTGTTATCTGCCTGCTTCTTAGGTCTCTCTACATGTCATTGTATAAGAATATCTCTTCTGATTTTTAGTGAAAAATATGTGTTTTATGATTCAGTACTTTATGTTAGTTGTCACATAACATTTACAATATTTTTGATCCTGAGCATAAACTAGTCCATTATCAAAACTATGCACAATTAAGCATTTCCACATTCACAATTCTACTATTGTGTTAAAATCATATGTTCTGTCTTGACTGATGTAGTCCTTTTTATATGTAAATGTACTGTTTTAATCTTGTAAAACTCTTCAAAAAACTATTTATTTAAAAAATAAAATAAAAAAAAGTGAGCACCCCAAAAATCATTGTATTCAAAATCCAAATCCTCTTATTGAGAACAATAATTTACAAATCATCTTAACTTTTTTTGATGCTTTCTGGCATAAATATAAGCCTCTTGTTCCAGCACTGCGTACAGGAACTGCATTTTGGTTGGAATACTGAAGATGTCACAATAATATATAACAACTGACACCTCTGCCATGTCTTAATCTGATACACCTTCTATTGGTAGATTGGTGGTATTTAATATCTCTGATAGTCCTTTTGAAATCTGGGATAAAAAAGGTAATTTATAGCCCTTGTACTAAGCTTCCCACACTTCAGTGTGTACTCGGAAAGACTGTTTAGCATAGCCCGGAACATTGTGAGCGATCATTGAAAAACTGGTGTTCATCAAAATGAAATACAAATTGTATGAGGAATACCACTGTTGCTGCCAATTACAAACATAATATCTAATGCTGTATTCCAGTGTGAATGAGCTAATATTTTATGATGATAATGACATCAGTGAATGAAGGTGATGACATTGTCAACATTTAAAAACATGACCACTGTTAGGCTAAAGTCCATTAGTAAATTGTTAAAATCCCTATATATTCTACAGTTCAATAAACAACAATCAAAATGTTTTCTTTCTTGGGACCCCAAACAAATCAAGCAATTCAGTCACAAAACTGGTATTCCCTGTCTCTGAAGAGCTTGGTTTGTTAAAATATACAGTCAATATACATATTAGGCTTTGTTCATCTAAATTTATCGCCTTGTCTAAAACGTGTACTGATGTCACTGCTGTCTGTCTAATGAGATTATATTACTGTCTCTCTACAATGTCTCTGATATGTAATATATATATATATACTAATTGAGGAGCACAAAAACACTCAACATTACATGGTTTTACTTGTTTTGACCAGTTTTAATGAGATTCAGATCCAAAACCAAAACACGAAGATGGTTTGGCATATTTGAAAATTTACTGCAGAAACTGTGTGTTTGGTCTTAAGTTTTCTCAGTTGTAAACTAATCACACTACAAATCAGAATGACTGTCATCATTTCTACTCTATAGGCAATAATTTCTGTTAAGGGGAACGTGTAATTATAGTGCGGAGTGGCATTTTGTGGAATGGCTAAGCAAAAACAGAACTTGAAGATTGTACCTCTGGAACTTTGCACCACTTCACATTGGCCTGTTTCCCAACAAAACTCAATTTGTGTGAAATTCTGTTGCAATTTCAGTCATCTCTAAACACTAGACAAACACATCACTCTTTAAATGTCATAGATTCCAACTGTCTCTAATTTGTGCAGTACAAAGGAATAACGTCTTACTTAGTGTATTACTTAGTGTACCAAAGTTATTGTTTATTTGTTTTCTCTTTGGGGGGGGTTAGGGGGGTAAAGAGGACTTTCATTTGGTAGAATATTTGAATGTTAATATCAACTAATGTATTTTATTGGGTCATATATAAATAAATAAACTGTAGAAATAGGGAAACTTGAATATAACCATGGCTATACCCTTGAAGTATATCAATAGATTTACTCTGTGATTTATATCCCTTCTATCCCTATATGTGCTTTTTATTAGAACTTTAGCATACTTACATAACCATAATTAAGTGTGGGTGTTAATTTTGTTTCTGTGTGGGGTTTTATCATTTTATTTACTTATTATTTAATTTTACTTTGATTTGCATTGTATTCTCCCTATAACATAAGGCACATTTTTATATCTTCTATCTTACTACAAGATCATATATTTATATGCTGTTATCATAAACTTAGATGGAAGTCCATATGCTTTTGTTACAGCATATTAACACGTTTTAATACTAGTAGCACCATGTGGTGGGTTGATCTGGCTCTTATTAGACACAGATGCTCTCTCTCCTTTAAGGAAACCCCAGTGGTCATCACTCAAGCTTCCATGTAATACAGTAGTAGTGCAGGAGCTTCACATTTAGTAGGGGTCTATTCAGATTGTTGTGTATTTGTTATTTAATGGCTGGTAGCTGTTTCCTTTGGCTCCCAACCGCTGGTGGCTGCTTCTACTTGCTCCCAACTGATACAAAGTAACAGAGGGCTATCACTAAATGTGTTTAACACACACTAGTAAGAATGTTCATGATGACTGCATGCAAACTATGCAGTAATCTGGTAAGTGAAGAATAGCTATTTTTTCAGGTATGCATCACGGATCAATATTCATGATGAAGTAAGTAGAGCATGGCAAAAATTTCAACAATAGTGCATCAAAAGCACAGATATTATTTGACCAAAACATTTAATTTGTTATTACATAAGTTAATTTTACATAATTAATGAATACGTGTATATGGTGGATGCTTTTGATATTTTTTGATGTTTGTGTTGACATTTAGTGGTTACTAGAAGTAATTGTGCTGCGTAATTTCAGGTAATAACACTTTTAAAAGCAAACATAATGTTAGAATCATTCACATGACCTTGTATTGTTGTAACTATGATAGTTTTGCAATGAACCATCATGTTTATCTTTTAGTAGACCCTCCTTATAGCAGCATCATAAACAGATGATAACATGACAAATAGATCAAAGAAATCACTTTCTACTTTCATTATCTGTAAAACTTTTCGTTCTATAAAGTTTAATTAGAAATTTAATGTAGATTTTATATCCAAACTTCAAATACAAAAGAGTCTCATACAAGTGTGTTTTATAGCAAGTTATATGTTCTCTGTAGTGTTTCAGAACAAATGACAGTTTAGCTGAAAGGGTAAAAAATTCAACAAGTCTTACCTGTAACAGTTGTTATCAAATTTATTATAGCTGGCAAATGCAATCAGTACTCCAAATCCTGCCCCAAGAGAGTAAAAAATTTGTGTTGCAGCATCTATCCATACCTAAAAAGCATAGAGATATTTAGTTTAGTCTCAAATAATAGTATCAAAATATTGACTATGTTTCCTTAAAACATGATAAAAGTTTACACAACATATAGTAATCCGATCTATTTTATTGACTTGCATGTAGCATGTCAATTTATTACTGGACATCGAATCGACATGGTACAAGCGTAAGGAAATGTACAACAACACAACTTATAATGTTATATGCTGGTTTTCCAACAAGTGGTTGCTGCTGATTTCAGACAAAAGTTTTTGCACACAAAATAAGACCAGCTTTATAGTCTTATCTAGAATTTTCCCTTTTTGTTTTGTAGTGCATGTTCCAATGCACTGTTGATAAACCTAGCAGCAGAGGCAGTAGTACAAACAATGCACATTCTCAAACAAAAATAAATGATTTCCCAATATGATAATACAATAAGCAACAAAGCCCTCAAGAGTGGTTACAAGGAAATGATGTCAATTACAAAATTGGACACCAAAATAGGGAAACAAAGCACCAAAAATCATCCTTGAAAAAGAGCTAGAAATGTCATTAAATGTAAATACTTTAATAAAACTGAAGTCATGTTACCCATGATGAAATGGGACCAGAAAATACCCTAACTTGTGTCTCATGAACACTTTGCTAAGAAGTCTGTGAAGTGGTCCAGGTTTATCAAGATAATGAGAAATTAAATACCTGGGAGGCGAGCTCCACTGATCTACAACTTATGACAGCCATGCCAAATTACGATGTATGCATGAGCAATATTAAGCAGAAGTGGAAAAAAAATTCAGTAGCCTCTAGGAATATATAAGGTTACTGACGGCTGCTGGAGGATTTTGTGGTGGCTTGTCCCTATATCAAGCCTACTGTCCTCTGAGGTTGAATTAGTCTTAGTTCTACCCTGTAGCCTTGTGCCTTTCATTCTGGGCATGTCTGTGTCTACATTCATCCATTCTCTGGCTACATCTCAGTCCTGTCATCCTGTCCTAATGGGCAATATTTGGTAATTGTATTTCTTTTCTGAAGGACTCGTTCAGGGACATATATTGCTTCATGTTGTAAATAGTATATAGCTTGGTTTCACTATCATTTTAATTATGCTTATTCTACCTGGCATAGTAAGAAGGAGCTGTCTCCAAGTGTCTAGTTTAGGATTATAATACTCAATAATTGGGTTAATATTAAGTGAGACATAATTTGTTCATAATTCATATTGTTAACCAGATATCAAGATATGTAAATGTTTGTGTCCATTGCAGTTTGCTCTGCCTTTCCCTCCCTAGGAATCTCTTGAGGATAGGGAATATGTTAGACTTTGACCAGTTTATCTTGAGAACAGAAAAGTGTCCAAAGTGATCAATGACCTCAACAGATTGCCAAAGAAGTCTTCTGATCCTCCAGAAAGAGATCAATGGGGAGGAATCCTCTAGAAAGTGGAGCATGCTATCAGTGTAAAGGGCAATAGTATAAATATTTTCACATGCCTAGAGCCCTCTCATATTGGTGTGATTTAATCAAACATGCAACGGCTGGAGCAATCAATGCAGGAAGTACTGGAAAACTGTATTGGGGTCCCGTGTCCCGTCTATAGAGTCTGGATACATACCCTCATGGCTGGAATGGAAAATAACCAACTGAATAATTTTGGGACATATCTCAAAACACATTGTGACTTCAAATATATAAAACAGTTATAACCAATCAAAGGCCTTAGTAGCATGAAGAAACACCAGCACCGCTTTATCATCTGTGCCGTGTGACATCTGTATATGCATGTATAGCAGTCTGAGATTAAAGTTTCCGGATTTACCAAGGAATAAATCCTGTACGGTCTGGCTGGACGATCTGGGCTATAACCTTATTTAATATGATGGCAAGAAGCTTTTCCGTTATTTTAATATTTGTTGTTAACAGCAATATTGGCTGATAAAATTCAGGGAAAAGTAAATATTTCTCAAATTTCGGAATTACAATATTCAGTGCTTGTCAAATGGAAGGAGTTAATATTTCCCCAGACAGTAGTTGGACAAATTTGTCAAGATGCATTGTAATAAGAAAAAAGTTGGCGAAATTCTATCAGACGCCATATACAGATTTGCTAGGAACAGTGTTGAATAAGGAGTTGTAGATATCAAAGTCTCTTTTTGAATTGAATGAATTGTGAACAACTTTTTTATACATGCATAGCAGTCATGGAAATCAGTGACAGTTTGATAAACTTTCAATGGGCCTTGTTGCCTATCCAGTTTAAGGAAAGTATCCCTGTTTTTGTAGCGTAGGAATTTCACAATGAAAGTTTTTGGTGGAGCTTCCGCTGGAAGGCGAAAAGCCCTTTCCACTGCAAATACTGGGATAAACCACCTATTTACTTCTGGCTTAGTTCTCAAATTGTTGCTGCAGAACCTTTCCCCTAACTCTAACAATTTGAGTTTACAGAGATTAATTTGTGATGCCAGATTAGTAATCTTACCTTCTGATATGGGTAGTATAAAGTTTAAGGTAAGAAATTCTGTGTTCTGCTTCTCACACTCTTTCATCTTTTGGATATTTTGATGGATTAAAGTTAAATCCAAACTTCTCCTATTCTGTAGTTTCATATAATTCAGAAGCACTGATAGCTAACAGAGCCTGCTGACGATAGGTTTTACTCTCTGATGGTGGAGTTGCGAGTGCCACTGAAAAGGGGCTGGGGGTGTTGTTGGTATATCTCCAAAGTTATTGACAAATAAAGAACGTTATATTTCTTGAGCCATGCTACAGTGTCTTCAGCCTGGCTAGTTTGCCATTTCAGACAGGATGTAGAATATGAGATAATTTGAAGACAGTGCAAAGTCAAGTGCCAGGTTTGAAGTTTTTCCAGTATAAAAGACACTCAGGTGTTGGAGTTGTTGCTACCCGATACTGAAATAAAATGATAAGAATGGTACTCCACTATGGTGCTGCCAGTGGAGTGCCCTCTAGTATCTCTGTTTTCCTGTTAAGAATAACTCCCAATGTGCTATAATATATAGTGGTTAAATAAAGAAGCATTTGCATCCTTATGCAGATCCACTTGTGGCGAAAAACAAATCAACTGCAATATATCAGACAGGACATTATGTGACTTAACAAAGGCAAATACTTCTTGTGAATGCTTCTGTATAATGATAGTGTTCAGCACAGTGATTGAACCTCACTTAATGAGCCATTACTTTCTATGTTTTAGCCACAGAATGAGAAAAAATAGTCAGTTTCCTGTAATTCACATTTCTGCTGGCAGATGTGAAGATGATGTATTACAGGGATAGCTTTTACTATTTTTCTGTGTGCTAGGTAGTGTAACAAAAGGAGGCATTTAGCTGGCAATATGCAGAGAAAGCAGGGAAGTAGAGTAAAACATTTGTGCAGTAATGCACCTAGATTGAATGTAAAGACCTATGTATGAAAAGCAATAGTTTAAATTTGGTTTAACTTACATGACTTGAAATTCTTCCTCTCAGCAAACAGACAGGGTGTGTCTGTTTAAATTACAGAGCCAGTGATGGGCATTTCCTTTTAAAGAGAAGGTAGGTGTGTCACCTGTCCATCAAGCTAAGGCTGGGGGAGGAGTATCAGGTATAAAAGCTTGTTTATATCATTTGTGCACGAAGACCAACGCTGGGTGAGCTGGCTGGTCCTGAGAGAGAGCTGGACTATGTATAGCTAGTGTTTAGGGTCTCCATGATTGCTGTGCAAGTATACTGTGTCAAAACATTTACCATCCTGACAATAAAGCACCATAAAAAGGAAGAAGTTATTTGCGTGTGCTTTTGCAGTAGCGGGCTCTTGCCACAAGTGGTGTCAGGAGTGGGATACTCCGGGAATCAAGTTTCCGCTACCCAACCCGAGCAGACAGCAATCATGGAGACCCTAAACACTAGCTATACATAGTCCAGCTCTCTCTCAGGACCAGCCAGCTCACCCAGCGTTGGTCTTCGTGCACAAATGATTTAAACAAGCTTTTATACCTGATACTCCTCCCCCAGCCTTAGCTTGATGAACAGGTGACACACCCACCTTCTCTTTAAAAGGAAACGCCCATCACTGGCTCTGTAATTCAAACAGACATACCCTGTCTGTTTGCTGAGAGGAAGGATTTCAAGTCATGTAAGTTAAACCAAATTTAAACTATTGCTTTTCATACATAGGTCTTTACATTCAATCTATGTGCATTACTGCACAAATGTTTTACTCTACTTCCCTGCTTTCTCTGCATATTGCCAGCTAAATGCCTCCTTTTGTTACAGTAGCAATATAGCACACTGCCTGACACACCTGTACCAAAAGGTGAGGTTTTTTCCGCAGCTTTCATGTGTCTTGGGGCCACCAAATTATTTAGTTTGCCAAGTTACTGGATGGGGCGGGGTGATCTGATTTGTCACTTAACAATGGTGACCTGGTAATGCTTTGCGCCAAATGCACCTTCAACCGCATGGAGGGGACCAAAGGATAAAGTAGAGCCTCCTTCTCACCCTGATTGACACCCCCAAGGATCCCAGTCACTCCTAAAGTAGAGCTGTCCGATGGCTGTTGCTGTAGCACTGGAGCCTACCCAATAACATGCAACCTACTCCATACTCTACAAAGTCACACCCCTCAGTTATTTAGCTCTTTTCTACTTATTTTACATTTTTATGGAGAATAAACATAATTTTAGGCATGGCTCTTTTACAAATGCACACTGTTTTTCTTTTTTTTATATTCCTTACAAATGCAGCTACTTGGGACAAGCAAAAGAGTTCAAAAAACACAACTCATTTTTAGAAGAACACAAGTAATATTAAGACGTGTACAAAGTATAGCATAGTACAACAACTGCAGCTACATTTGAGCTTAGAATGTGCCCACCCATTTTACAGTGTTAACTGTTGCCGAAACAAGTAGCATACTTCCCATCATTGATGATAGCTTGGGCTTTAAAAATTTTTTTATCTTTTATTCCCTCTAACACTTTAAAAATAGCTTTGTGTTTACAGACTACTAACTAACTTTTAGAATTTTGCATCTTAATATCTGAATGTATACTTTATTGTAGATTACTGACCATACCAATTTTTGGTGAGACAACAAAATAATGTTCAAATTAAAAGGTTTAGCCAACAGTCTAAAAATCAGCACCAGCATATTAGATGAGTACTTACAGTAGATTCCTTAAGTCTTTTAAAGTCTATGTGAAGGTATGAACTAATGCCTCTGGATGAGCCAGGTAGGGTAACTCCACGAATAAGGAGAACAAATAGCACCACATATGGGAGTGTTGCTGTTATCCATACGACCTAAAATTCAAAATGGATAGAATGTAAATATGAGACAGAGTCTTGTATAAAAAACACAAAAACAATATATGACTACTGTTTTCTTTTTCTGGACTAAAACACTGCATTGGAGAATTAGGGCCTGATTCATTAAGGATAGTAAGGCAAAAAAAAGTTTTCTCCTGGACAAACCCATGTTACAATTCGAGAAGTGCAAATTAGTTTATTATTTTGCACATAAGCAAAGTACTGGCTGTTTTTTCATATAGGACAGAATGTGTAGCAAATTATATATATATTTTTTTTATTGCAGTACCATGTCAGCCGGAAAAATCTATGTGATGTTGAATACTTTTGTGTCAAAAAAGACAAAAAGTATTATAGGAGTGATACCTTTATTGGCTAACGAAAATCATTTTTTATATTTGCTAGCTTTCTGGGAATTCAAACTGATAAGAATATTCCATTCATTGACTCAAGGACCCAACCTAACACCTGGATTTATGACCCACTACATGGACACACTTCACACCCCACAGCAAAGTGACTCTAGGGGGTAAATGTATGAATCTCCGGATTCTTCATCTCTGGCGTGTTCAGCCTCTTCAGCGCTTAAATTTAAAGCGGCGCTGCATTGTAAAGGGAAGTTTCCCTTTACAATGCAGCGCCGCTTTAAATTTAAGCGCTGAAGAGGCTGAACACGCCGGAGATGAAGAATCCGGAGATTCATACATTTACCCCTAGATCTCTGAACTCTTAGGACTTTCACTCTTCCATCCCTAACGAAAACCTCTGTTTAATTACTTTAGCTTATCTTTATGATGTATTCCTCCCTCCTGTATAAATTGCTTGATGTAACATCTCTTAAATGTTGTGCCCTTTTCTCAGTCATTTATTTGTAACCTTGCCCGATGAAGGGACCTCTGTGCTCTGAAAGCTAGCAAATATAAAAATGTATTGTGGTTAGCCAATAAAGGTATCACTCCTATAATAATTTTTGTCTTTTTTGACACAAAGTATTCAACATCACATTTATATAGGACACAAATATTTGATGGCTTTATTTTTATACTGACATTTGAAGATGATCTAGGACAGGCCTGTCCAACCTGCGGCCCTCCAGATGTTGTGAAACTACAAGTCCCAGCATGCTCTTCCAGCTATCAACAGGTTGTCTACTGGCAAAGCATGCTGGGGCTTGTAGTTTCACAACACCTGGAGGGCCGCAGGTTGGACAGGCCTGATCTAGGACATGCCCTAACCCAATTATAAATCTGTCCCCATATTTTAAATGTACCTCCCCCTCCAATGCAACATGGTTTTGCCAAGGTGAAAAGTTACTAATTTTTTTGCTATCCTGTCCTTTATGAATCAGGCCCTTAGTGTCCTTTATATTTAAGAGGAGGAAACCTCTAAAATGTTCATGGCCTTGGGTGGTCACCTCTTCTGACAGTTGGCGAGTGGAAATCAGGACAGTGCGTGGAACAAGTAAAATAGAATGTAAAAGGAAATCAGTAAATGAAATGGATAAAAAAAAAACTAGTCATGTATTGTTAATTATGTGAGTGTGCAATTACCTTAGAACTTTGGAAACATTCTATCAAAACAAACCCTTGACAACTGTGCCCAAAGTTATCTTTTATGAGGCATTGGTAAATAGGTGAAAGAATATAGTAAATGTGATTATGTTAAATTCAAGAGAGAGTGGAAACATTGTTTAAGTAGTAATGATAGTAGGGAATAGAGGTAAAAAAAAAATTCAGGTATAAAAAAAAACAGTTGATCATTTTGGAAAAAAGATGGTCCTTATTTTCTTTAGGTCTTCTTCTACTATTGCATCACCATCTATACCTCTAGGCCTGCTTCGATAGACCTGTTTTCATGTGCCCTGGCCTACTTCATCTTGGACATTACCATCACTCTTACTCACTGTTCTGTAAATAACTTGTTCTGCCATGTTATTTGTGTGTTATCTATTAATTAGTTGATATCCTGCCTTTGTTTAAAATATGATATAAATTATGTATGGTGCTGCAGGTCTTTTGTGGCCCCTTATCAATAAAAGATAATAAGAAAATAATAAGAATGGGAACATAAATGATGAAAATGGTGAGTTGTAAATGAAATGCATCATGTGTAATAAAAAACTAGAACTTAAATTCAACTACAACTATTAGGCCTCATTTAGAGCTAGTCATTTGCGCAAGGTAAAACTGCATTTTACCATAAGCACATTGTCATTCCTGTGTGGAAATTTTTGTATCCCAACCCAGACACCATTTGTCAAGGCATCAGTAGCCTGTATGCATTCCATGATTCCAAGAGGCATCCTTGCGCACTCCCACTGCTGCGCCTGTGATGTAATTTCTATTAGAGATGGGCGGGCTCGGTTCCCCGACAACCGAACCCGCTGAACTTTGCCTATCCGAGTACCGAGCCGAGCAGGCTCGGTACTCTCCCGCCCGCTCGGATTCCAAATCGAGGCCGAACGTCATCGGATCTCGGGGCTCGGTTCTCGCGATACTTTTAAATTAATAATACCTGCCTCCAAAGCAATCCATCACCATTTGACAGAGGGAGAGAGCAGGGTGTAGTCACAGGCTGATTAGAGCAGGGACAGAGAATACAATTCTGATAACAATTCTGATTACAATTCTGATTACAATTCTGATAACAATTGATAGAGAAGGATAGAGGAGTCTTTTTTTTTTCAATATTTGGCACTACAAGTGCTTTGGGGTATCCCCCATTCTTTTGCATTAATATTTCTGGCTGTCAAAAGTACTATTTTTCAGCAGACTAAAAATATAATATTTAGCACTCCCAAGTGCTTTTGGGGTGTCCCCCATTCTTTTGCATTAATATTTCTGGCTGTCAAAAGTCCAAGTGCTTTTGGGGTGTCCCCCATTCTTTTGCATTAATATTTCTGGCTGTCAAAAGTACTATTTTTCAGCAGTCTAAAAAAATAATATTTAGCACTCCCAAGTGCTTTTGGGATGTCCCCCATTCTTTTGCATTAATATTTCTGGCTGTCAAAAGTACTATTTTTCAGCAGTCTCAAAAAATAATATTTAGCACTACAAGTGCTTTGGGCTCATAATGGATTCAAAGCAGTCCACATATGAGCAGAATGAGCAACCAGGTTCTGTCATCAGTCCTGATGGTAGTGTTCCCAGTACGTCATCTGGGAAAGGCGATGTCAAACTACACAGTCTTTTGAAATCAGTCAAAAATACACACACCAACAAAAAATTTACTGTGTTGAAGGGAAAAAGAAGTGTAACTGAGAAAAAGTTAACTGCCGATAATTTTTTTTTTTTCCCAACATGCCATTCTACACACGCAGTGGCAAAGAAAGAGTGAGGCCTTCGACTTTCTCTATTAGTGGCAGATCAAAAAATGTTACTGAGCCTTTTTCTTGTACGGACACTCGTGACAAAGCAAAACCAAGTAATTTAGAGTCTAAAAGTGGTGCACAACTACTGTTACGCGTGAAAGCCGAGCTGCAAGAAAACAGTAAGGCATTAGAGGATAATGTATGCTCTGAATCAGAAATGACACCAATCCCTGTGGAGAGTCCATCCACTAGTGGCATGTCTAATCGTGAGCATTCTGTTAGTGACAGTGTACCCATAAAGAAGGTTCCTTTCAGCAGTTCTGCTGATGTGTGCCTTAACAGCCCGAGTATAGTCGGTGATACACCAATTGAGGATGCCACTTTTGAATTAGAAGAGGATGAGGGGGAGATTTGTGTATGCGACGAGGGCAGTAATGATGATGTTGATGATTATGATGCAGACAGATACCAAATTGCCTTTCTCAATTTATATTTATATTCTAGACTCTATAACGGCTGAATAGTTTTCTATTTTTCTAACCTGCTCCTGTTCTGTTTGGTGTATACCTTCTGGATTGAACTTCTGTGTATGACCCCTGCCTGTACCTTGGACCTTGCCTGTTTGCCTGTGACCCTGATTCACTTGCCTTCACCTTGGACCCCGCCATATTGTCTGTGACCCTGACCTTTGGCGTGATTCCTGATTATTCTGCTTGCTAGTGACCTCTGACCTCGGCTTTTGTCTGACCATCCGCTGCCATCTACGCTGTCTCCTGGCCTGCTGCTACGGTTTTGTATTACAAACTCACACTACATCTGGAGATAAGTCCTGGGGGCATCTGAGTACCGGTGAGCGTATAAAGCTCTATGGGAAAGGCGGCTGCTAAAGGTGAAAACCTCCGCCAACAAGTTCTCTGAGTTTGTGAACAGACTGTCAGCGTAACAGTGGGTAAATTTCATTCACTCATCTGACCACGAAGGCAGATACAACTTGATTTTATTGACAGCACGTGATATACATGTCAACACAGCAGTGGCAAGAGCTTAACAGACAAACCAACAGTTTCTACTTTTTTTAATTGCCCAATCGAATCCTGAGCCGAATAAAACACTGGACCTGCTAACTGTCTAGCTTGGTATGTCCATGTGACTCTCATGGCATTTTTTCAACTTCCAATACTACCCAATTAACTATGTACATTAAATCACACATGACACAATTGAAACACTGTTGCCAACTGGGCACTACAGTAACAATGAAACACTTCACATTGTAAAACTTATTTATAACCTATGATGAACATATTTACAAGCTTAACTTGAACCTAATATAATGCTTAGTTATTGTGCCATAATTATATACAATACACAATGTGGATAGAAGTAGCAATTACCCAGCAAAGTAGCCTTTATTACACATGTTATGCATCTTGCTTTCCTCACAGAGACCAAGAAGAGTAAGCATATATTTAAACAATAATTGTCTGTGAAGCAAGCATTTGCGAGAGGAACCAAGTATGACTGCCAGCATCCTGTTGCACAGCGGATAACTAAAACCATGACAGCTATGTTAGTATTGGAATGTAAATGCTGATATGTGATGTATTTGCATAAAATTGCACTGCACATGCCCATAAAAAACCTATAAGCTGGTGAACCCAAATAGATCCAATTCAACTTCAAAATAAAAGGACACTTCAAACAGCCTACGATTTCATGGGCGAAATGAGGGAGGGAAGGGAAGATTTGCGGGAAATTAAGATAGACTGTTTGTATCGATGAAGAGTCTGGAATCGGGGATAACAGCAAGGCTCAGCAGGTAGCTAGGCCAGAGCCATGGTAGTCAGCAGTCTCTTGGAATAACGCCACGGTCACTGAGAAGGCACCAACTTAGGACATGCCAAGGTTGAGTGCACGCGGCAGCATCTGATTCAAGCTTAGGGCTAAATTAGATGTTTTTCAGTAGTAACACTTGCATCAGCTACAGGACAGGCGTAAGTGCTGCGTCATAGTAATGATGTTCACGTATGCATGCTAGCACATGTGTTTGCAATCAAGAGCAACTGTAAAAATGCATTTTATGTACAGTAGGCATTAATAACAGACTGATAAAAGTATTTCATGTGTAAAACGAAACCTGGAATAAACACTACTTTTTAAAATATTTTTTCATTAATGATTATATTATTAACAGGTGACAACTGAATTTTTTTTGCTATCCATTATCCTGGTACTTTATATTGCACATATGTATTTTTCGTATCTTGCACTAAGCTGTGGCTGTCTCAATGCGGCAAGTGCCGTGTATGCAGAGTGTACCTACACCCGTATTCAGCAAGGGATGTTTCTCTAAGTCACGAGCCGCGGCGGTACTCACAGCTCGCTTCTGGTGCCCTCTGACGTCCCGGCCGTCACCTTGATGACCGGGACGTCATTTCCGCCGGGGTCCCGACCGTTTGGGTCGGACGCTTCTCAGTGTAGTGCCGCGTCCCGGCAACAGGGGACAGCCGGGCGCGTGTGCAGAGGGTCTTAATAGCCTGGAGACTATTAAGCTTTAATTTATTACTTAGCCGGGCCCTGGGTATAATTGCAGAGCTAGGCTCTGATTGGTCCAACTATGTATTTAAGGCAGTGAGGTCTGCAGCCTCACTGCCGGTTATAGCTTCTGTTTCCAGTCTGCTGACCTGCTCTGCTCCTTGCTCCTGCCCTTTGAATATTCTGTTGGATTGCCAGTGTATGACCCCTTGCCTGGATTTGAACCCTGCCTGTGTTTCTTGTGACCCCAACCTCTGGCGTGTTTACCGACCTTCCTGTTTGCTCGTAACCCTTGACCTTGGCTTGTCTATTGAATTTGTTGTCTGCTGCCGGCCCTCGACCCTTGCCTGGACTTCGCCCCGCTTTCCTGGGTTCTCCACAGCCGGTACGCACTTCACAACCCTCGGTCAGTCTGAGGCCCAGTCTGTCCCCACCACTAGGGGCTCCAGTGAACACCTGACTGGCAGAGTAGATTCCGGGTTGTGCTGTACCGGCTAGAGGGGTTCCTAACATTATAACCAGCCAAAACAGACGTTCCAGAGACGAAGTTGGGATGGAAGAAAGCGGAACCAAATTGTCTTCCTTCCAAGCCCTAGCGGGTCATGTTGAGACCCTGTACCAAATGGTCTGGGTATTGTCCCAGTGGTTGTCCTCTCAAGAGGAGGACTCCCAGACTACACTGCCCATTTCCGGTTCTGTTGATGAACCCAAGTTAAATTTGCCGGACCGGTTCTCCGGAAATAGAGCCCTGTTCCGGAATTTTAAAGAAAGCTGCAGACTCTATTTTCAGCTGAAACCTCGGTCTTCTGGTTCAAAACAGCAGAGAGTTAGAATTGTCATCTCCCTCCTGCAGGGTGACCCCAAGTCCTGGGCTTTGACCCTACCGCAGTCGAGTCCTATCATGCAATCATTGGAAGCTTTCTTCAACGCATTAGGTCTCCTCTACGATGATCCAGATCGAGTTGCCTCTGCTGAGGCTCATCTACGGACCTTAAAGCAAGGCCGGCGTCCGGCAGAAGAATACTGCGCTGAATTCCGCAGATGGTCGTCTGACAGTGAATGGAATGACCCAGCATTACGCTGCCAGTTTCACCTAGGACTGTCAGAGAAGATAAAGGATTCACTTGTGCAGTATCCTTCCCCATCCTCATTGGAGAGTCTTATGCAGCTCGCTATTAAAACTGACAGGAGAATCAAGGAGAGGAGGACAGGGAAAGAGTCATCTTCTTTTTCGTCTGCATTTATTCCAGCTTCCACGGATGTTGAGAAGCCTACGCAGTCAGGGGAGTTTCGCCTCCCTCCTGAGGAAAGAGATAAGAGACGGTCACAAGGCCTATGTCTTTATTGTGGTAATAAAGGTCACTTCTCCTGCTCTTGTCCATACACACCTGAAAAAGGAGCATGTCTGGGAAAGGTCCACTTAGTCTTCCAAATTGTTTCCCAAAAGAATGCTGTCCTGATTCCCGCACAAGTCACTTTCGGTGCCAGTTCTGTGGCCCTGTTGGCCTTCATTGATAGGGGAGCTGCAGGCAACTTCCTTGACATCGGGTTTGCCCGTTCTGCTGGGATTCCTATGGTGAAGCTTCATTCTGCAGTTACAGTTTATGGCCTAGATGGGAGTCCTTTGCCTGGAGGTAAAATTGTTTGGGAGACTCCATCACTACAAATGAACATGGGAGCTCTCCATTCCGAGGCCATAACCCTCTTCCTTATCGACTGTCCGTCAGTCTCGCTGATCCTGGGCCATCCGTGGCTTTCCCGTCATAACCCTGTCGTGGATTGGGCGAAAGGAGATATTGTCCAGTGGAGCTCTTATTGTACACAGTCTTGCTTGACTCTGCCTCTGCGTGTGATTCAGTCTATTCCGGAGCAACTTCTCTCACAATATCATGAGTACTGGGATGTGTTCTCCAAAAAGGCTGCTGACACTTTACCACCTCATCAAGACTTTGACTGTGCTATCGAGCTTTTTCCTGGTTCCAAATTGCCCAAGGAACGCTTGTACTCTCTCTCTGGTCCAGAGACCAAATCCATGCAGGAATATATTGACGAGAATTTGGAGAAAGGCTTTATCAGGCCATCTAAATCTCCAGTGGGTGCGGGATGCTTTTTTGTATCCAAAAAAGACGGAGGAGTAAGACCCTGTATTGACTACAGAGGATTAAATCTTATCACAGTCAAGAACACCTATCCCCTTCCTCTCATCTCCGTATTATTCGATCAATTAAGAGGTGCTACAGTCTTCACCAAAATCGATCTTCGTGGTGCATATAATCTCATACGTATTAGAGAAGGAGATGAATGGAAGACGGCATTCAATACGCATTCTGTCCACAACGAGTATCTGGTCATGACGTTTGGTCTTAGTAACGCGCCTGCGGTGTTCCAAGATCTGATTAATGAGGTGCTACGGGAGTTCCTTGATCATTTCGTGGTCGTCTATTTGGACGATATCCTAATATATTCTAGATCATTGTCTGTCTGTACATTGTCGGACAAGTTCTACAGAAATTGCAAGAACCCCAACTCTACGCTAAATTAGAAAAATGTGAGTTTGAGGTGCAGAAGGTATCCTTCCTGGGTTACGTAATCTCTTCTGAGGGATTCTCCATGGATCCAACCAAGGTCCAAGCTATCCTGGATTGGGTACAACCGAATAATCTCAAGGCGGTACAGAGGTTCCTGGGCTTTGGCAATTATTATAGGAGATTCATTCGCGGCTTTGCTGATATTGTGGCTCCTATTGTCACCCTGACTCGCAAAGGAATGGATCCAACTAACTAGTCACCCCAGGCAGTAACCGCATTTGAGACCTTAAAGAAAGCGTTTGTATCCGCTCAGGTCCTTAGACACCCAGATCCTGAAGTACCGTTTGTTCTTGAAGTTGATGCCTCCGACGTCGGTGCTGGTGTCATCTTATCTCAAAAGGATCCCCATACTCGCCGCCTACACCCATGTGCCTACTTTTCCCGTCAGTTCTCCTCAGCAGAAGCCAACTATGATGTGGGTAACCGGGAACTATTGGCAATCAAATGGGCCTTTGAGGAGTGGCGACATTGGCTAGAAGGCGCTACACATCTGATCTCCATTATAACTGATCACAAGAATTTACAATACATACAGTCGGCCAAACGCCTGAACCCCAGACAGGCCCATTGGTCGCTATTCTTCACCCGTTTTAACTTTGTGATCACTTACTGTCCAGGTTCTAAAAATGTCCAAGCAGATGCTCTGTCCAGAAGCTTCTTGGCACACCATGTTCCAGTTACTAGTCCTGAACCTATCGTTCCCTCTTCCATGATCCATGCTGGGCTAACGCAAGACCTGAGCAGCACGTTGCAAAGGTTTCAGAAATTAGCTCCTGACAATACTCCGGAGGGATGTTTATTCGTTCCAGTTCATTTAAGGAAGGCGGTGCTTGCAGAAGCACATGATAGTAAGACTGCTGGACATCCTGGAATACAGAAGACTTTGGAGATCCTCTCCCGTACTGTCTGGTGGCCATCTTTGTCTGCTGATGTCAAGAGTTATGTCCTCTCTTGTGAGGGTTGTGCCAGGAGTATGGTCCCTAGGAGTCGTCCTGTAGGCCAGTTGCTTCCATTGCCCATTCCTGCAAAACCCTGGACACACTTGTCTATTGACTTTATAGTCGATCTGCCACTCTCTGCAGGACACAACACCATCTGGGTGGTAGTTGCCCGCTTCAGCAAGATCACACTTCATACCACTACCCAGACTCCCTGGTGCTCGAGATCTGGCCATTCTGTTCATCCAGCTTATATTCCGGCTCCATGGACTTCCTACTGACATCGTTTCCGATCGTGGTTCCCAATCCGTAGCACAATTCTGGAAATCTTTTTGTACACTTCTTGGGATCAAGATTAGCCTCTCGTCTGCATACCACCCTCAGTCAAATGGGCAAACTGAAAGGGTTAACCAGTCCTTAGAACAATTCTTACGATGTTACACTTCGGAATTTCATGATAACTGGTCCTCCTTGTTAGCCTGGGCAGAATTTGCTTATAATAATTCACGTCACTAATCTACCAAAACCTCTCCATTTTACTGCAATTTTGGTTCTCACCTCAGATCTAATTCCTCGTACTCGCTCAAGTCCGCTGGTATTCCGGAGATTCGCTCCACCGCCAGGGATCTCAAAGTCATCTGGAAAAAAGTGCAGTCATCATTGAGACAAGCCTCATATTTTGCAAAAAAATTCGGACCGCCACCGTACCACCTGCTCCCTCAAAGTGGGCCAGAAAGTGTGGTTGTCTACACGCAATATTAGGCTCAAACAGCCTTGCAAAAAACTGGGGCCTAAATTCATCGGTCCTTTCCTCATTATCAAGAAGATTAATTCAGTAGCCTTCAGATTGAAAATCCCTGGTTCCTTGAGGATCCCTAACACATTCCATTGCTCTCTGCTTAAGCCTGTGTTATAGCCGAATCAGTTCCAGTCTTCGTGTTCTCCTGTACGCAACACGAACAAATACATAATTCATAAGATCCTCGATTCTAAGAGAGTGCAGGGGCACTCCCTAGTTCAAGGTGCACTTCCTAGTTCAATGGAAGAATCGAGGTTTGGAAGATCGGTCTTGGGTTCCGCGAAGACAGCTCCATGCCACTAAACATCTTAAAGAATTCTTCAAGAAATTCCCTAAGAAACCTGGGTGTCGGGGTTCCTTAACCCCTCCTCAAGGGGGGGTACTGTCACGAGCCGCGGCGGTACTCACAGCCGCCGCGGCTCGCTTCTGGTGCCCTCTGACGTCCCGGCCGTCACCTTGACGACCGGAACGTCATTTCCGCCGGGGTCCCGACCGCCAAGGCAACGGTCGGACGCTTCTCAGTGTAGCGCCACGTCCCATCAACAGGGGACAGCTGGGCGCGTGCGCAGAGGGTCTTAATAGCCTGGAGACTATTAAGCTTTAATTTATTACTTAGCCGGGCCCTGGGTATAATTGCAGAGCTAGGCTCTGATTGGTCCAACTATGTATTTAAGGCAGTGAGGTCTGCAGCCTCACTGCCGGTTATAGCTTCTGTTTCCAGTCTGCTGACCTGCTCTGCTACTTGCTCCTGCCCTTTGAATATTCTGTTGGATTGCCCGTGTATGACCCCTTGCCTGGATTTGGACCCTGCCTGTGTTTCTTGACCTCTGGCGTGTTTACCGACCTTCCTGTTTGCTCGTAACCCTTGACCTTGGCTTGTCTATTGGATTCATTGTCTGCTGCCGGCCCTCGACCCTTTCCTGGACTTTGCCCCGCTTTCCTGGGTTCTACCCCCCCGGTACGCACTTCACGACCTTCGGTCAGTCTGCGGCCCAGTCTGTCCACACCACTAGGGGCTCCAGTACACACCTGACTGGCAGAGTAGATTCTGGGTTGTGCTGTACCGGCTAGAGGGGTTCCTAACACTCTAGATAAGCTTGTAGTGAAGATGCGCTTTTTTTTAAAAAAAAAACGAACATTACATTAGTTATGTGTGTCTTGATGAATCAGGCCCCATGCGTCCATGTGTCCACGAGATAAAATACTGTCACACAATTGCCTTCACAGTCAAATACTTAAATTTCAAAAGCAAAAAATATATTTATGTTTATTTTTTTACTGCCCTTCACACAATTGGGTTCAGATTGAAACACTTTGATTTTAACAGCAACAAAGAATATTTTTTGGTCCACTCCTAATTAGTTTACCAATATACTATTATTACCAGTAGTCACTGATTGTCTACTCTTTACGTTGTCACGCCTAATATATCAGCGCAAATTTACAGCAGATGGATAGGTATATAAACTATTAAGATATGAGTAGTAAACTCACAGGTATTTCAATATAAATTGCCTCTTTCACCCTCTAGAAGCCCCTTTATGAGCACAGAATTGCAGCAAACATCCTACCCACATGCTATCACTTCTAAAATGGCAGCTGAGAACAGGAAGAAGGGCTAAATATAGAGGATATCAATCCAAAACTCGTAAGATCTGATATTTCCCTGAAAATGACCTTTTGCCTATTTTTTCAAATCTGAATTTGGCGCAGAAGAGACTCTATACAAAAATTCAGATCTGTCAGATTTTTCCAAATCTGAACCACTGATCACTAATAGAAAATCAACCAAGGAACACTTAATTGAATAAAAATAAAGGATAACAGAAACAAATGTACAAATTAAATAAAAACAAGTAAAATTCATCTCTGGAAGTCTTGGGTAGCAATGATGAAATTAAAAGGATAATAAAATTGAGGTATGAGAACTAAGTAAAGATTTGGTGAAAAATGATTGAATGAAAAGCTTTGATATTTGGAACTATGAGGTTTAGGGGAAACAAAGACTGATTTGAGTGTATCTTAGAATTTAACTATGATCAAGAAGAAGATGAAACAATTGGAGATTAAGGGAAAAATAGAGGCATAACTGAGATAGTGGTGACTGACAGAAAATGGCATAGAAACTGTTAGTGGAAAAATATAAGTGTAACAACTTAAGATGGGGGGGAAATAAAAGGTGCAATACCAGCATGATTAGGAGCCCTAAGAAAGAGTAACTGACTTTAAAAAAAACATGAAAAGCCCACAATATATCAAATGCATGATATGTTTAAGAAATAAATCACTAGATATATACACTTACAATTTTTGCAGACTTTGGGTACTTAGGCAATCACCTCACCTCTTGAGGATCTTGTTCCCATATCCAGGGCTGCCAAAAGGAATTCAGGGCTCCGGTACACCAACTTCATGGGGCCCCCCATATAGTTGAGCTACGCGGCGGCAAAATACCTTGTTTGGGTGTGGTCATACTATTTCAGGGATGGTGTGCATCATTGGAGCGTGCCTAGCAAGTGAAAAGTGCTAGGCCACCCTCCTACACAAAAAAACCCTGCATTGCTGTGTACAGCATTGACAAAAGGGTGCTATGCCCGCTTGCCGGAGCGTGACATATGTCCCAGCACTCCTGACTTTCAGGACATCTAGCACCATAGTGTAGTATAGAAAAAATGCAATGTGTACATAAAGAGTTCACAGTCTTAGCCTGCCCCTTAGATTGGGCAGAACACTCACCAAAAATTGGGATTGTCTCACTAGAATCACAACATTTCACAGACTGTCCAACCTGTTCTTCTCATTTTCACCACCTGTGGCTGCTGCTATCTTTAGTTGTGGCTTCTCTGGATCCTGGAATGTTGGGGGCCCTATTTGGAAAAAAATATGGGTACATTTAGAAAATTACAACCAGCCCCAGCGTTAAATCAATAGCACCCACGAGTAATAATTAGGCCTTCCTCCAGCCCCATTAAAATTATAGTATTCCCATTTAATAAATAAACCTGTTTCCCTTGTGGAAAACAGCCCCAGCAATAAATAGTATTTACATTTCAGAAATATACCTATTTCCCGCAACCATCACTGCCAATAAATAATTCATACTCACGTTTAATAAAGAGATCTCATTCTCCCCAAACTCACCCCAATATGCAATAGCCCCCAAACCACCCCATCTTAAATTAATAGTCCCCACTTTATCACGCTATGCCTCTCTCTCACCCCTTTATCATTCTAATAGTCTCTCACCCCTTTATCACGCTGTGCCTCTCTCTCACCCCTTTATCACTCTGTGCCTCTCTCACCCCTTTATCACTCTGTGCCTCTCTCTCACCCCTTTATCACTCTGTGCCTCTTTCTCATCCCTTTATCACTCTGTGCCTCTCCGCTCCTTTACTTACTATTAGCTTCTTCATCTCTTCTCTTTCTTCTATTTTCTGTCTTCTTTCTTCTTGCTTGGTCCTCTCTGCGCTGCTCCTTACTGAATGTTAGGCATGACTTGTTGACGTCATACCCGACATGCCATGCGAACTGAGCAGAGAGGAGGGACGCCATCGCCGTGATCACGTGAGTATGGCAGTACGAACGAGTCGGAGCACCTTCCCCCCCACCCCCCGAACGAGTCAAAAAACAAAAGGAGAAGAACAACAAAAAGACAACAGAAAAAATTAATAAGAAGTAAACAAAACAAAATAAAAATAACAATTTTGTCAGTGAGGGCCCTGCCCCCTGGCATTCCCGGGCCCGGGTAAATAGTACCAGCCCACCTCTCGGCAGCCCTGCCCATGTCCTGGGTGAAGAATATAATTTTTGTGGATTTGAATCACTTTAGAACTTAGAACACAGGTAATCTGTATGCTGTATGTGTCCGGAAATCATTTTTTAAGTAGAATACCTCTTCCCCAGGCAACAGATGCATAGATAGATGTATTGGAACATAGGAATTATATTTCCAAGAGGCAACGGGACAAACCTAACTCTTCACTAAAGCCTATCCTACCAACACTTGTTAATAGTCCCTCTGTGTATTACATACTTGCCACCTTTAATAATTAAAGAGATCCCAGTCAGAGGCGTGTCAGGAGGGCAGGAAGTGGGCTGGATGGGAGCCTTAATGACGTAATTCACAATCAATTGCATCATTTTGGCCCCAACCCTGTGACAAAAAGTAATTTTGTCACAAGAGTGGGGCCAAAATGATGTACTTCACAGCGAATCGTGTCACTAAGGTTCCCATCCTGCCCACTTCTTAACGGGAGAGTTGGCAAGTATGGTATATTACTACCATCCAAATTGCACTCGAAATCCTACTGGCTCCTATTATTTCCGTATTGCCAATCCCCTCACAACCAGGACACTCACTTCCTTCTGGCTCATGTCTGCATCTTCTCCATCATCCTTAAACAAAAACTACACATACATTACATACATAATTTTTTTTTGTATGATTTAGTTACACCAATATTCCAGAGCTAGAGTCTTGTGGGACCTTACAAAAAATGATGATAAGCATGACAATAGCAGAAATATACTGAGTAGAATGATATGAGTTTGGGAATGAGGACAGAAACCAAGAGAACTATTGAGAACAGTGAGTAGAAACTAGTGGCGGATCCAGGGGGGGGGGGGGGGGGACACTTGCTGCCGACGACTGCATAGTATGTGCAGGTCCGTCCAGTCGTGGCAGGCAGGGACAGTGTGCTGCCCGGCTGCTCTGACTGTGTTTAAAACACAATCAGAGCAGCCGGGCAGCACACTGTCCTTGCCTGTCACGGCTGGACGGACCTGCACATAGTGTGCAGCCATAAGCAGCCTAAGATGTTAGAAAGGGGCGGGGCCTAAATCCCCCCCCCCCCATATCTCGCCCCGGGTACAGCATTTTTCTAGATCCGCCCCTGGTAGAAACGGGGAAAGGTCAAGCATATAAAGTAACTGAGATCCTCCCACAACTACAGGCTAAGCCTTACAAGTATTATGGTTTCCTTTAACTTAAACAAGTAGAATGTAACAAATCTTATCAAGCTGACAGATCAACAATAATCATGTAATTGAGTGCTTAATAATTATTTAGAAACATTCACTTACTTTGCCAGATGTCTTCACTCCTTTCCATAGGCTGAAAAAAAGGACTATAAGTATGGCAAAAAGACAAAGCGTTAGCTGCCACCGAGGTAGTCCAAGGTCATGAATCCCAGCACTTTCATGCAGATGCAGCACTCCGCGTCTATGGGAAGATATTAAAAGTTATAACTAAGTCTCCTGAGATCTGATTATATATCTTTTCAGTTAGATAGCAGTAGATCGTATTACACAAATGGTATGATACACAGGTTCCCAATTGTGCAGTTTTGTTAAAGACTCCTCATACATAAAAGCCATTAATAGAGCCTTCTGAGCTTGCGCCACAACAAAATTATTTCCATATCATATTTCACCAGTTTTCAGCTCACAATAAAATAGTCTAAGCTTATAAGCAGAATGTTCTATACAAAAGATAAGTAAACCATTCTGGATATGATCAGGATTAATATGAATATTGTCAGTTTGCAGCATCTGAACAAATGCACAGGAAAAAATCATAGCTTGCTAAAACATTAGGTTTAATGAAAATAATGAGATTGCTGCGAGATCATATGGTTACAAGTAGTACGATAGTACAGCAGTAATTTATCAGTTTATTACAGCCATCAGAGAAGGAGTGTGCTGAGGTGTAGCTGACAAACCCTTGTACTTAGGTTAAAGATTATATTTGCAAAATGGATAATTTTTCTATAGTTTATATATTTTGAAAAAATACCCCAAAGTTGACCTCTCTGTTCAGATTCGGCAGCATGGTGGATCAGTGGTTAGAACTTCTTCTTCACAGCGCTGGGGTTTCCTCCAGGTGTTCTGGTTTCCTTCCACACTCCAAATAAATACTAGTAGGTTAATTTGTGTGTGTGGGGGGGGGGATTTTAGACTGTAAGCTCCAATGAGGAGGAACTGAATTGAATGACAAAAAAATGATCTGTAAAGTACTGTGGAATTGGTGGCGCTATATAAATTGTAATGATGATGATGATGATGATGAGTGGGGTCAGGAATTACAAAGAACCACATATCCTATAATCAACAATCATCTCAAGTCAGGATTTAGAACCTTCTCTATATTAATAAAAATATAATAATAGATAGTCATAGTTATTTGGTTAGCTGTTACCAGGTGGTCTGATTGCTGTGCAATAGTCCACTTTGAAAAATATTGCAGTGGATAATATGAATGTTTAATCCTATTCCTTTTTATCAATATACAGTATGCCATGACCTTCTGTTAGGCATTATATCAAGTATACAAAATGTACTGAATAATCTTAGTATTGTTTAATATAGTAAAGATACCTGGCCCAATTCTATCCACTTCACTCTGGCTGGCCACACCCACTGGTGCCTTCCTATGCCAGGGAAGCCTACCCAGTACCTTCTAGAATTCGTATAGTCACTCATTCCAATGCAGTTAGAAAGTAAAGCAATACATTTAATGTAATAAAAACAATCACTAGATTATTATGCACACACAGTAAATAAATACCAGGCAGGTTTACCACATCATCTGTCCCGTAAACACTAGCTTAAGGAGTTACAGTCACCTGGCTGTCCAGACTTGACGACCCATGGATCTCTCTCAGCTGCATATGTAGATTCTCTTAGAGAACGACAACTCACAACCAGATCTTGCACCTTCCATGAATGAAATTTCAGAATGTACACCCACCCCCCCCCTGTAGTGTCTCCTTATATCTAGAGTCTAATTTCCACAGTCTTTTCCCCTCCCTGGGCAAACCCCTGGTTCTATTATTCTTAATCATTGGTCAGTGCTGGACTAGAGGGGTTGGAGAGGGTTGTGAAGATGAGCTGTCCTTCCACAGAACCTCCCCTTCTAGATGACCTATCTGGACTAGACTGGTGAGAACAATGGACAATAATTACTTTTCCCTCTCCAGTATCTTGCAACCTGATACCTACCCATAACTCCTCTGGCTTCACTTTAAGAACAATGAATAACAACATCAGGGCCACATCACCAATATACAATAAACAATATACAATGAGCTACAATGTCCCCCTATCCACATGTAATTAGACACTGCAGTGGTATTCTGTTTGGCTGGAGAACAAAAGCAAGGGCTATAAAAAGTACATGCTATAATTCACATTTTGTGAGAAACGAGGGACAGACTGGTTAGGGTGATATTAATAACTCGTTTCACCACAAATATCATCTACATAAAGAGTAAATAAATACATTCTATTTCATTTGTGAATTGGTTTGTTAGTTAACTCCAACTGTTTTTGCGTTTTTCACAAAACAATGAAGGGAATCACTAACTTTAGTTAACTGCACAAGCTGTACATATCTTATGGAATATTTGTTTTAGTCTAACTTTTCTAACTCCTTTTCTATTAGGTGCTAACAAGCACACTCCTTTGCTCTGATTCACATCAGTCACACCAGAGATACCAAGATGGCTCTGGGATGATAAAGCCTAGCCAGACAGGAACTGTATACTCAAGGTGAGGACTTGCAGCTTTGTGAAAGGGCAAACTTACTCTTTTTGTCTGTTAAGTATATGTCCCATGTGCAGATATTGCAAACTGGAACTTGCAGGCTCCAGATGTTGCAAACTGGCAGTGTATGTTATAACTAGGTCTAACTAGGTCCTTACTGTGGACTCACCTAACAATATCACTCTTAGGATGTAAGCGTCAATCTCTCAATCTCCCAATGTATCTAGGTGCCGTTGTAAAGATATTATACATCATGCAAGGACTCCATCACATTACATTTTTGTCACCTGCAAACAGATACAGTACATTAAAAATGATCTGATAACATGCAAATATCAGTCATCTGATCCAGGTAATTTACATTACTTCAGTCTATTCTTCCTTGGCACAAGAATTCTGTCAGGAAGAGTGGTATGTTTGATTTGCTGTCATGTGCATTATTAAACAGCATGCCAAATCTGGCTTTATCCTTTCTACACACTGCGGACAAACTTGAGGAAATGTTTAATACCTCTTTCTGTTTAGTGTCTTATGTGAGCAGCTTCCCATTGTCATCTTTAGGTGCCAGAATATTCAGTCTTTGCTATTAACTTTTGGTATAATCTAATGTCTTCTTAGTTTTTCCTTTTTTATATAATCTGTCTGATTGACAATTTACATTTCTTGTTACTTTCCATGTATGTCATAAATAAAGATAATATGCCATGAGAAAAAGTGGGGAGTACTAATGAAGGTTAAGCCCACCCGGGACCCCTTCTCATTGGGAAGAATGCCAGTACGACTTTCCCAAAATTGTCGAACAGTGCCATGTGGCTTCTTTATTTTAGAAGTATGTAAACTGCTCCAGAATGAGCTGATCTTTCACGTATCAGACGCCGTTCCCGCTGATTCCCTGTCAGTCGGGGAACGGACATCTGATCCTCCGTGGCGGCATCGACTTCCGCCTCCTGGGATTGATGTCGGGCACATGCGCTCTGCCTTCCTCCCGTTGCTAGGCAACGGGACACTTCTGCTGCCGATCAGCGCCGCCTCCAGAGCTCTCCTATCAGCGGCTTTCCTTCATTATTTAAACCTGGCTCTGGCGCCATTAGGGTGCCAGAGTAACAGGTTATCAGCCTGTGTTCCTGGTTTGTGCCTTAGTGCTCCTGTGTGTTTCATCCGTTCCTGCTCTTCGTTGTGACCTGGCTTGGCGACTATTCTGTTGTCTACGTGACCCATATTGTACTGTGACCTCGGCTTGGCGACTATTCTGCTATCTACGTGACCCATATTGTACTGTGACCTCGGCTTGGCGACTACTCTTTGGATTTCCCTTGGCACCGTATTATCCCATTTGGAGTGACCCGGACCGTCTGGCTCTTCTACACTACACCGGCAACTGGCTAGTAGGACCGTGACCTGCGTACCCTGTGCAGCGAAGTCCAAACCTCCTTGCGGGGGTCCCTGGCGAATACCAGGGGTACGTTAGACTCCGCACCTACTATTTCAGTAGTGCTAATTCCGGTTAGTGTTCTGCTCCTTTGTACTCTCCAGAAGGCCATCGGCCTGACAGTTTACTCTGGCCATGACTGACGGTACCGGAGAACCCTCGGCACGAGACCTCCTCCTCCATTTAGGACAGCGGGTGGAACAGCAAGAATCCAACCAGGAGCAACTATTACAGTGTATACAAGGAGTGATCTCCCGTCTGGATTCCCTGAACGTCCCTCAGGCGGCTGCTCCCGCTCCTGCTGCTTCGCCTAGTGGAAATATCACTACTCCTAGGTCCTTAAGGATTCCCTCACCTGAAAAGTATGACGGTAACCCCAAGGGATGCCGCGGATTTCTTAACCAATGCTCCATCCAATTTGAACTTGCACCGGAAAATTTCTCTTCCGAGAGAGCTAAAGTTGCCTATGTTATTTCCTTCCTCACTGGACAGGCTCTGGCGTGGGCCTCCCCGCTTTGGGAGCGGGATGATGTGTCCCTTTACAATTCTGCCACCTTTATTGAGAACTTTCGAAAGGTTTTTGACGAGCCCGGCCGTGTTTCCTCCGCTGCTTCAAGTCTTCTTGCCCTTCGTCAAGGTTCCCTCACGGTGGGGCAGTACGCTGTTCAGTTCCGCACCTTTGCTTCCAAATTGGGGTGGAATGATGAGGCCCTAACGGCTACCTATTGGCAAGGCCTGTCTGATCCTATTAAGGACGCTCTCGCCTCCCGGGATCTTCCTACCAAACTTGACGAGTTGGTTTCCCTTAGCATTAAGGTGGATATCTGTCATCAAGAGCGTTCTGCTGAAAGAAACCAGGATCGCCGTCCTGTTCGTCTGGCTCCCCGCTTTCATTCTCCAGTTCCTCCAGCCGAAGAGCCTATGCAAATTGGGCGCTCTCGCTTATCCTGAGATGAGAGGGAACGTCGAATTAGGAATCGTTTGTGTCTGTATTGCGGAGAATCCGGCCATCTTCTGTCTTCCTGTCCTAAGAGCCCGGGAAACTCCACCTCCTGGTCAATAAAAGGGAGGTTGTCCTAGGATCCAGTCTCCATTTTCCCTGTCCTCCTAAGGATACCAACTTCCTGATGCCAGTCACCCTCAGGTCTCCGGATGCCTCCCTGGAATGTTCCGCCTTCGTGGATTCTGGATCCGCAGGGAACTTCATCTCCGCTACTCTGGTGTCCAAGCTTCGCATACCCTGTTCTCCATTGCCGCAACCGTTGGTTCTTACTGCGGTTGACGGTAACAGTGTCAGCAACGGTTTCATCACCCGCATCACCTCTCCAGTTCTGTTGCAGGTAGGGGTTCTTCACCATGAGTGGATTAGCTTCCTGGTCATTCCGCAGTCCGTCAACTCTATCATCTTAGGGTTACCCTGGCTCAGGATGCATTCACCGCAATTTGACTGGCTTCATGCTCAGGTGTCCTCCTGGGATGCTTCGTGTTTCAATCGGCGTCTCTCAAAGGTACTCCCACCTACCCGTCTACCTTGTCTCTCTCTTGACTCCCAAGTCAAGCTTCCGGAGCCATACTTAGAGTTCCTTGACGTCTTCAGCAAAACTGCCGCAGAGAGTCTTCCTCCACATCGTGCATGGGATTGTCCCATTGAGCTGGTGCCCGGCAAGACTATCCCCAAGGGTAGAGTCTATCCACTGTCTCTATCAGAGACGAAGGCTATGTCTCTGTACATCTCTGATAACCTTCAAAGAGGATTCATCAGGAAGTCTACCTCTCCCGCAGGAGCCGGATTCTTTTTCGTAAAGAAAAAAGATGGTTCATTAAGACCCTGCATAGACTACCGCCGCCTAAATGCTATTACCATCAAGAACCGCTACCCTTTGCCCCTTATCTCAGAACTTTTCGATCGTATTCAGGGTGCTAAGATATTCTCCAAATTGGATCTCAGAGGGGCCTACAATTTAATACGCATTCGGAAAGGTGACAAGTGGAAAACGGCATTCAACACCCATGATGGGCATTACGAGTATTTAGTGATGCCGTTTGGGTTATGCAATGCTCCGGCCGTCTTTCAAGACTTCGTCAATGAGATCTTCAGGGATCTTCTCTATCAATTCGTGATTGTCTACCTGGACGACATTTTAATATTCTCATCCGATATCTACTCCCATCGTCTGCATGTGAGGAAAGTTCTTTCTCGTCTCAGGAAACATTCGTTATATTGTAAACTGGAGAAATGTTTTTTTGAATGTTCTCAAGTGCCTTTTCTTGGTTACTTAGTTTCAGGCACGGGTGTCCAAATGGATCCCAAGAAAGTAGAAGCCATTATCAACTGGCCACTTCCCATTGGTCTCAAAGCTACGCAGCGTTTCATTGGATTTGCCAACTATTACCGTCAGTTCATTAAAGGATTTTCTTCCATCATCTGTCCCATCACAGCATTAACCCGAAAAGGTGTCTGTTGCAAACCATGGCCAACGGAAGCTATCTTGGCCTTTAAGACTCTTAAGAAAGCATTTCTTTCATCTCCCATCCTCAAACAGCCAGACCAGGGGAGACCGTTTTTTCTTGAAGTTGACGCTTCATCGGTAGGAATTGGGGCTGTCGTGTCCCAGAAATCTCCTTCCGGCATCCTGGAGACCTGTGGATTCCTTTCCAAAAAAATTTCCAGTGGCGAATTAAATTATGAAATCGGTGACAAGGAGCTTTTGGCCATTAAAATGGCACTTGAGGAATGGCGCCATCTGCGTCACACCCTGTGACTGTGATGACTGACCACAAGAACCTAACCTATCTTCAAGATGCACAGTGTCTTAATCCCCGCCAGGGTCGCTGGTCTCTTTTTTTTTCTAGGTTCCAACTTATCCTTACTTTCCGCCCTGGTTCCAAGAATTCTAAGGCTGATGCTCTATCCAGATTCTTTGATAATACGGATTTCCTTGCCTTCTCTGACAAAAAGACGATTCTGAATCCTATGCAGGTGGTGGCCATTACCAATTCTTCATCTCTCTCTCCTCCTCCTGGACGCTCCTTCGTGGAACCACATCTTCGTCTTAAATTACTATCTTGGGCACACGAATCTAAGTTCGCAGGTCATGCCGGCTACAAGAGGACGAAGGAATTCCTTTCCAGATACTACTGGTGGACTGCTCTGGCTACAGATGTTCGCAAATTTGTATCAGCATGCTGTGTTTGTGCGGCCACAAGTTTCCTAGAAAGAGTCCTTCGGGTCTTCTCCTGCCTCTTCCCATTCCTGACTCCTCTTGGGTTAGCATCACAATGGATTTCATCACCGATCTCCCTCGGAGCCACGACTACAATACCATCTGGGTCGTGGTGGATCGCTTCTCCAAGATGTCTCATTTCATCCCCTGTAATGGTCTTCCCTCAGCTCCTAAACTCGCAGACCTGTTTTTAAAGAATATTTTCCGTCTCCATGGGTGTCCTCAGGAGATCATCTCCGATCGGGGTGTACAATTTGTCGCTAGGTTCTGGAGAGCCTTCTGTACTAAGATTGGAATTAAACTCAAATTCTCTTCCTGCTATCACCCTCAGACGAATGGACAAACGGAGCGAGTGAACCAGGACCTAGAATGTTTCCTGTGGTGTTTTGCTTCTGATCATCAGACTCCCTGGAGTGATCTCCTTTCCTGGGCCGAATTTGCCCACAACAATCTCCTGCATTCCTCATCAGGCCATTCACCATTCTTCGTTGTTTAAGGTAGGCCTCCTCTTTTATCCGAGGTTCCATCTTCTCAAGTTCCAGCTGCTGATTCCCTCATCCATGACCTGTCTCAAATCTGGACTTAGACTAAAACAGCACTTACCACTTCTGTACTTCAACATAAAAAAGCTGCGGACCGTCATAGGAGGAATTTGCCGGTTCTGAAGGTGGGAGATCGTGTTTGGTTGGCTACCCGCAACCTCCGACTTTGAGTTCCATCTATGAAATTGGCCCCCAAGTTTATAGGTCCTTTTGCCATTTCACAAGTCATTAATCCTGTTTCCTATAAGCTTTCTTTACCTCCCTCCCTCAAGTTCCATAACGCTTTTCACATTTCCTTGCTGAAGCCGCTGATCCTCAATGAATTCTTCAAGGAACCTGTTTCTCCGCCACCCATCAAGACCTCTCTGGGTGATGAATTCGAGATAGAGAGGATTTTGAAGAGACGTTTTGTTCAGCATAAACCCCAGTATCTGGTACACTGGAAGGGGTACGGTCCTGAGGAGAGATCATGGGTTCCGGAGGTCGATCTTCATGCTCCTCATCTTCTTGCCAGGTTCCTGAAGAACACTAATCCTTCTTCCAGAGGGAGGAAGGGAGGGAGTACTGTCAGACGCCGTCCCCGCTGATTCCCTGTCAGTCGAGGAACGGACGTCTGATCCTCCATGGCGGCATCGACTTCCGCCTCCTGGGATTGATGTCGGGCGCATGCGCTCTGCCTTCGTCCCGTTGCTAGGCAACGGGACGCTTCTGCTGCCCATCAGCGCCGCCTCCAGAGCTCTCCTATCAGCGGCTTTTCCCCATTATTTAAACCTGGCTCTGGCGCCATTAGGGTGCCAGAGTAACAGGTTATCAGCCTGTGTTCCTGGTTTGTGCCTTAGTGCTCCTGTGTGCTTCATCCGTTCCTGCTCTTCGTTGTGACCCGGCTTGGCGACTGTTCTGTTATCTACGTGACCCATATTGTACTGTGACCTCGGCTTGGCGACTATTCTGCTATCTACGTGACCCATATTGTACTGTGACCTCGGCTTGGCGACTACTCTTTGGATTTCCCTTGGCACCGTATTATCCCGTTTGGAGTGACCTGGACCGTCTGACTCTTCTACACTACACCGGCAACTGGCTAGTAGGACCGCGACCTGCGTACCCTGTGCAGCGAAGTCCAAACCTCCTTGCGGGGGTCCCTGGCGAATACCAGGGGTACGTTAGACTCCGCACCTACTAGTTCAGTAGTGCTAATTCCGGTTAGTGTTCTGCTCCTTTGTACTCTCCAGAAGGCCATCGGCCTGACATCACGGACTACATTGTTCTATTTACGACTGCTCCAAGTTCACCCCATTGTAAATGTGCATTCAGTACTGCAGATAAGAACTAAGATGGCCAATCAGACTTTAAGGAAACATAAATCAGCTATAGAGAGACAAAATAGCCAACTTCCAGCATTGCTGCGGCTCTTTAATTGCAGATAGCAAGGAGTCAAAACCAACAGGTGATTCCGGGAGGGGACACAGGGCAAGGAGATTGTAGCATCAGAACTGGATGGGCATTACAGTTCCCTCAGGACTGCTGTGTACCGAGATTCCAGATGGATGTGAAGAAGATGTGCCATCTTCAATCCAATTGAACTATGTGGGACCATGTTTTAGTATGTGCCATGCTCTCTCTCTCTCTCTCATATATATATATATATATATATATATATATAATATAAGTTTGGTTCTGTTCCCCTGTACGTATGAGAATACTTACCATATCCATGACATTGGGGTGGGTATGGTAGCCCGAAAAGCGCTGACTTAGTGAAGGGGAGTCAGTTGCTACAGTATCATGACATCCTCTGATTTTTTTCCCTCCATTAGAAGTCCTCTTCTTTGCATCTATTTGTTTATGTTTGAAATAAGACACATTGGGCCTGATTCATCAAGGAACGTGACTGGCGATTTTGTGCGAACAAAACAAAAAAAATCACTCTGTAAATACCCAGAACCAGCTCATATGCCACAGAACGCAGTTAATTCATCTTCAAGCGCACTTACTGCAGCCTACAATTTCAGGGAGGGAACGGGCAGGGGCATTTGCCTGTAGTCAATGTATAGTAAGGGCGAGCTAATCACGAGTGCAGTTAACACCGTCCAATCCAAGCTCTAGGCATCTCAAAAGTATTTGTTTTTCAGCCGTGTCTCTTGCTCCAGCTAAGTGGTGCTTACAAATGATGACGGCTGTGCACGCATGCAATGACAGGTGTATGCAATCAGTAGCAACTGTAAAAAAAATATTTTATGCACAGTAGACATTAATAACATCCAAATACCGGTAAATGTATTTCATGGAAAACATTTTTATTTATTTTTATTATTTTCAATGTTTTGTCATTAATACCTATATTATTAAATGTATCAAGGTCCGATTTTTTCAGCGTGTTAAAATCGCGGAAAATCGCGGGTGATAATCCGCGATTTTAGTCCAAAAGTTCTCAAATGTATTAAGCTGTGATTTGTACCCTGATCTTCAAAATCGCTGGTCACCTCTGGTGCTTTGCTGCAATGTCAAACCCTCCTGTGTTGTCCTTATCTAGCTGCGAGATTAGTAAACATCCCTGTTACACTGTCCCTGCCTATAGAGCCGGAGGTCCCGGCAGCTGTCAAAACTGTTAAAAATTAATACATTTTTCCCCCCCGCCAGGCCACTATTGACCCTAGTGCTGTCAGCCTACTGCTGGATGCGTGAAAATCGGGCAAAATCTTGCGTGGGGTCCCCCTGATTTTCAATTAACCAGCACTAGGCAAACCAGCCTGGGGTGGGTGGCACTATAGCAGAGGGACACGCGGCAGGGGTCCCCCTGCCATAATGACAACCAACCCCAGGCTGTTCAGCGCTGGGCTGGATTCCCTAGGGAGTGGGGTCCGCCGAAAAAAAATCAGAGCCCCCCCCCCCCCCTCCTAGGGACAACCAGCCCAGTATTTTGGGGATTTATTATTTTTAACAAAAGTATGTGGTATAAATCGGTGGTAATCATTTTTACGATTACCACCATAACGACACAGGGGACTCCTTCAAAAAAATGCGACTGTGTAAAAAAACTATGTAAAGAGAAGCAGACTTACCTGCATATCGACGCTGAAGATGTCCGATCAGCGCAGGATACTGACCTTTAAGTGACTGCAACTACTGAGGTGTCAGGCAGGAGAGTTTAACGTGAGTGCGACTTGTATCCCTTTTAATTTAAAGCGGCAATGTTTGGTAAAACACTTAACCTGCACGGTTTCACATTGCCGCTTTAAATTAAAAGGGATACAAGTCGCACTCACAGTAAACTCTCCTGCCTGACACCTTAGTAGTCGCAGTAGGCTTTGGTTAGTGCAAAAGACGGTTGTGGAACACTCTCCTTCAAAGTGCGTCTGTGGTTGTGACCAGGGCTGCCAAGAGGAATTCAGGGCCGCGGTACAACAACTTCATGGGGCCACCTTATAGGTGCGCATGTTGAAAAAGTTTGTGCCGCCGCAGGGCGCCGCCCCAAAGTTCTACGTGGTTGTGGTCATACAATTGGGGGCATGGCTATGCATCATTGGGGCATGGCTGGTGGGGAAAAAAGCGCTAGGCCCTGAATTCACCGGAACGTGACATATGTCCAAGCACTCCTGACTTTCAAGACATCTAGCACCACAGTGTAGTACAGAAAGAATGCAGTGTGTACACAGAGAGTTCACAGTCTTGGCCTGTACCTTACATTGGGCAGAACACTCACCAAAAAATTACATTGTCCCACTAGAATCACATTTCACACACTCTTCTGCTCTCTCCTACCTGTTCTTCTCACTTTCACCCCATGTGGCTGCAGGTTTCTTTAGTTGTGGCTTGTCTGGGTCCTGGAATGTTGGGGGACCCTATTTGGAAAAAAATGGCTACATTTAGAAAATTACAACGAGCCCTGCCGTTAATGCAATAGCACCCATGATTAATTAGGCATTCCTCCAGCCCCAACATTAAAATAATAGTATTTCCATTGCCCCGCAAACAAAATATTAACCATTAATTAACCACCATCAACCTCTCACACACTACATTGCCAAAAGCTCCCTGTGCCGTCACACACGCTTTACTGTGCCCCTTCATCATCACCACGTTATGCCCCCTTATGATCGCACTGCGCCCTCCATGCTGCCTTTGCCCCTTTCTTCACCCCCCTGTGCCATGCTGCCTTTGCCCCTTTCTTCATCCCCCTGTGCCATGCTGCCTTTGCCCCTTTCTTCACCCCCCTGTGCCATGCTTCCTTTGCCCCCTCTTTCTTCATCCCCCTGTGCCATGCTGCCTTTGCCCCTTTCTTCACCCCCCTGTGCCATGCTGCCTTTTCCCCTTTCTTCAACTCCCTGTGCCATGCTGCCTTTGCCCCTTTCTTCATCCCCCTGTGCCATGCTGCCTTTGCCCCCCCCTGTGCCATGCTGTCTTTGTCCCCCATTTCATCATCCCCCTGTGCCATGGTGTCTTTGTCCCTCCTTTCATCATCCCCCTGTGCCATGTTGTCTTTGTCCCCCCTTTCATCATCCTCCTGTGCCATGCTGTCTTTGTCCCTCCTTTCATCATCCCCTTGTGCCATGGTGTCTTTGTCCCTCCTTTCATCCTCCCCCTGTGCTATGCTGCTTTTGTCCCTTCTTTTTTTCATCCCCCTGTGCTGTGCTGCTTTTGTCCCTCCTTTCTTCAACCCCCTGTGCCTCTCTGCGTTTCTCCTCTCTCACTTACCTCTGTACTGCTTTCTTTCAACTCTCTTTTCTTTTCTTCTCCTTTCTGTCTTCTGTCTTCTTCTGTGCGCGGCTCTTCACTGAATGTCGGGCGTGACGTGATGACGTCATGCCCGACATTCATTGCAAACAGAGAGGGGAAGAGGGATGCCGGTGCTGCGATCATTTGAGTATTTGTATACACATATGATCGCGGTGCCAACCCCCCCTTCTTCCCCGGCTGTGGAAAAAAATAAAAAAAACACATTGGAAAAAAAAAAGTAAAAAAAAAAAAATCCAGAGTGAGGGCCCGGGCCGCCGAGAGGGGGGGGAGCGGGTACTAATTACTGGGTCCGGGTAATTAGTACCCGCTCCCCCCCCTCTCGGCAGCCCTGGTTGTGATACCCCCCTTGCACCACCTTTCTGGAGAGTTCAGTGCTGAACCAGGGAAAGTGGGTTGTTCCTGTTCTGATAGCACTGTGGGTGTATGGTTTATTATTTGTTTTGGCTGGAGCTGATGGTTTGCTCGTGCTTTCTTCGCCACAATTTCAGATAATTAAAGCTGTGACCGCTTTTCACCAAATATGTCTCCTGACCTTCGCTGCATTATAAGATATAAAGGTTTTTGGGTTTTTAGTTACACGTTGGGGGGACAACATGATTTGCAAGGTTGCAAGGCAGCTTAATGGGCATAACCTCATTGAAAATGAGGATGGTAAATGTGTTTTGTTTATTAAGTAGTATATATCAATAATATTTAATAATAATTGCATCCAATGTAAATTCTTGAATTGCAAAACATGCCTAGCTTTTCATTGAGCAAGATGGGCCAAATTTTCTTCCTCAAGCATTTATAGAAACCAAGCTCTTCCCAAATGCAAGATCTTTCTGGATTGCTTATACCGTGACTTTTATAAATTAATCTTACTATCTATTTTAAAATTACACTAATAAGTTTGATATATTTGTTTTAAAAATGTGTACTCATATTATCTTATTTAAGTTATAAGTGAGTAACTAAAAAAATAAGGTCTTGTCTTTTTATGTTTCTTTCTTTGCTTTTTTTCTGTTATGTTTTTTCCAATAAATAAACCTCAGTCAACAGCAGGAGGGGAAAAAACACACACATTATATGCACATTAATATTTAAATGCATCTAAAACCCATAAAGCCCAATTACACTATTAAATTACTTACTCATAAAACTGAGCAGCTGGTGTTAGTTTGTACTTCGAGTATTTGGTTCCATTGCTCAGCAGAGATAGATTGCGAAGATTTGGGTCAGTACAATTGGGAGTGTTCCATTCATTTCCACATTTGGTCCAAGGAAGGTCAGATGTGAAGGAGGATGCAAGGTAATATAATGACCATGCAATGATGACATTGTAGTAAAAACCGACGTAAAGTGCTATTAATATCACAGTGTAGCCGACACCTAGAAAAAAAGCATGAGGACACATGTAAGCAGTAAGTCTTATATGGATGGTACATCCAAACTTACATGTAATGTAAAATGTTTTGTTAACAATATTGTGTTCTTTCTTGTGTTGATCAGCCACACATAATTTAACATTTCTAGAGAAACAAGTTAACATATGAAGCTAACTGGTGGGTTAGTATACAATTGATCCATACAAATTACACATTTAATTGACAAATTATTATTTATTAAAACCATGAGCATTTAGCTGGGTAACATGTGTGTACAGGAAGTAAAAGTAAAAATCAACATATTTCATCTAAAGGGATTTATATGTTTTATAAATATATGTTGATGGTAGGCAGGGCCGATGGAAAGTGGTAAGCGGGGTAAGCCAGGTGGGAGCCCCAAGCCCGAGAGGAGCTCCTGCCATCCCCTGCTCTGCCAGCCCAAAAAAAAATATTTATCTGATTGCGGTGGCATCCAGGCCCTTCTTCCCTCCTCCCTGTTCTATTCGCACTGAGTGTCTGGTGTGACGTCATCACACAAGTGACATTTTCAGTGAGGAGCACACAAAGAGGAGTCACAAGAAAGACACAAAAGAAGAAAACAGAAAAAAGAAGGCAATAGAAAGGTAAGTGAAGGGGAGCAAATCAGCATCATGGAGGGCACAGTATGATTATAAGGGGGCACAGTGTGATCATAACGGAGCACAATGTGGTGATGAAGGGGACACACTGTGGTGATAAAGGGGCACAGTGAGATGATGAAGAGGACACTGGGTGATGATGAAGGATGGTGAAGTCAGTGTGATGATAGAGGGCGCAGTGTGAAGGAGGGGGCACGGTGTACTAAAAAAGGGAACGCAGTGTGATGAAGGGGCAAAAGTGTGAAGAGGGGGCATTTATTTGTCTTCTATAATTCTCACAAAATTTGCCAAAAAAATTGCAATTTAGTTACAAAGAATATATAGTCATCATTTATATTATTCATATAGAAATAAATGTTCACTGTTTAATGTATTTATTTGTATTACTCTCTTTATTAAAGTTTATCATATTATTTGTATTAAAAGAAGCAAAGCATTATTGAATGAACAAATATTTTATACAAGAGGGGGGCGCAAATTTATTTTTTGCAGCGTGCGCCAAACATGCTAGCACCAACCCCTACAAAGTGGCAACTGTAAAGTGTAAAGGCTCTCAGAATAGTTGGGAGGCACAAAAAAGAAAGGCCTCTGTACGGCCCATGGGTAGAGGTGACCGAATTTTCAAAACTATTCTACAAATATTAATCTCATTCCCTATTTGGCTGTAAAATTTCGCACATATCCCTGGTGGAATTTGGTCTTATATGCTCTCAGTGCTACCCTAGCCACATTACATGTAATTGATCTAGCACATAGATTATAAATTCATCAAAATGCAAATTTGCAGATATAATGCAGAATGGTGAAGCTAAAGTATGGTTCGAAGATTGTATAGTCAGAACTATCACCTTTGGGAAATGGGCAGTTTCACTGCAAAACTTGATTTGTATACAATTTTGCTGCAACTTCTATAATCTCTAGTCATGTGCTGTTTTGTTCTCCTGTGTGCCATAAATAATTCAGACACTTGGGAGTTGGTACTTGATGTAGAGTTGGTAACAAATACAGTGTGATTTAGGCAAAATATTGATTAGAATTTGAGCGAGATTGTTGGATAAAATATGAATGGTTAAGAACAATTTTTATCCTTGTCCGTCTGCCTTGCTACTGCATGTATTGAAAATATACCAGAACCTGGTAGGGAATTTTCAAAAATTGTCTTAAATAAGCAGCTGACAGATTAACTCCTCATAGGAAGTGTGACTGTGTCACTGAGCTAATTCCGGTTCAAAACTTCCAAAAAGGAAGGTCTATTCCCTCTCAGACCTAGAGTCTAAATCCATGGAATAATATATTAAGGAAAAATGGGATAAGGGTTTACTAGATCTTCTACATCACCAACAGTTGATAGGTTATTTTTTATATATAAGTATTGAATTGATTATAGGGGCATATTCAATTGTCGGGGGTTTCCACAGCGTTAAAGCTACTACTGTTATTACGGTAGTAGTTAGCTGGATTTCAGCTCGCGGCTCAGGGAGCTGCGAGCTGAAATCCAGCAAGAAAACTACCGTAATAACATTTTTTCCGTGCACTATTACCGTAATGACGGTAATAGTGTGTGGAGCGTTAGATTTTTGGCGTTTCCGCCGACAATTGAATATGCCCCATAGAGTTCTAAATAAATTACAATTAGAACTAAATAACCTCTTCCCATGATTTCTAAATAGTTTAATCAAATTAATGGATCTATTGTCTTTTCTAAGGCTGACATGAGGGGAACATATAATTTCATATGAATCAAGGAGCTTTCACGGTGATGGTTGGGTCCAGGAGATAACCAATTGCTTAGGGTAGCTACCAGAGACACACCATGACCGGTCAAGCCACTTAGTTCTGAGAGGACAGGTCATGAGGAACAAAGCTGCAGTAGTTGTGTTAGAGAAGGAAGAATCATGAGGAACGAACTAAAGTTGATGGATTGGATAATGTAAAATTGTGAGGGACGAAGATGAAATTAATAAACAAGCAAACAAAACAAAAGTCTAGAAGCACAAGCAGATAGACAAAATTCCAATTTTTCTTGTGTACAGATTGCATTAAATGAAAAAAAATGTGCAGTTATCAGTATTGACTGTGCACTGTTAGCTGTCACCTTAAGCTGGTATTGCAGTGTATCTTCAGGTGATTCAGTTGTCAGTGTTGACAGTGTGCTGCCCCTAATATTTGTAGTTCATATTGTGGCCGATCATCACAGGAGTGAGATTAATAAAAAACCAAAAACATTTAATACTCATATTATGAATTTTTAGTCACACTTATGGATTAGGTTATGCCCCAGAAGCTCAAGATTTTAGTCAAGAGATTTTCAGGGATTGTTTGTGAAATTTGTATTTGTATTTTATATCTTGATATTATTCGTTTTTCTCCTGGTCTTACTAAGCACCATTTTCATGCTAAGATTAATTTTTAAAAAAAGGTAACACGGATTTCTTTTCTTTTGTATATAATTTTCCAGCTCAGTCTTAGCATGGATCCCAACAAGGAACAAACAACCATTGATGGGCCCTGCCTAAACTTAAAGTGTTTTAAAGATTTTTAGGTTCTCCAAATTACTGTAGAAGTTTAATTAAATGCTTATTTGCCATTGTGGTTGTTATTACTGCATTAACTAAGAAAGTGGCTAATCCCGCAGAATGATCTTCTGAGGCCCTATTAGCTTTCAGATCCTTGAAAACAGCAGTTTGTACAGAGCCTGTTCATCAATATCCTCTCATCAAAATACCTTTCATTGTTGAGGTAGATGCATCAGACATTGGTGCTGGAGCAGTTATTTCCCAACAATGTAATAAGGATAATAAATTGCATCCTTGTGTAGTGGCAGTGTACATGATGGCCCGCACATGTGCACTAATATCAGGGATTTATAAAACTTTGCTCACAGTAACATCACTGAGACCAAGGGAGCGAGAAAAAGTGACAGTTAGGTGAGAGGAATGACTGGAAACTGGCAGTTGTAGTGTAGCTGTTCATCTGAAAAATGAGGGCCAGAGAAAAAGGAGGCTGGAAGTAAGAAGGAGAAGAAGAAAGTGACAAGCAAGAGAACGGACAGGAGGCAGAAGTGGGAAGTTGGAAAGGAGAAGAGAGACAAGAGGAGTCTGAACAGAATGACATACACAGCAGCAGGCTGAAACTTAAAGACAGATGGAGAAGAAGTGAAGAGGTGAAAAACAGTAGAGATTTACATGAGAGGAAGAGGAGTGGTAATAACAGAGTGGGAAAAAGAAATCAGATTGCCAGAAGCAAGACAAACTACATTATTAAAGCTGACACGCAAGAGATAAGACATCTTTCACAGCACTTTAAATACCTGTACCCTGATCCTGAATAAATTGCCTGAAACTGGACCTGAAGCAATATATGGATAAGTAACCTTTAATTTTATTATACTTCCTGTTTTACTAGAACAACTGAGCAAAATGTACATATTAATTCAGTTAGTCAGGGACCAAGTGGGAAGTCCAGAAGATTACTGATATATACCCTTGACCCGGGACTGAGTTACATTTTAAAGGGTAAGTTTATGGATAGTTAGCCAAGCTTATAGACTGAGTCATATTAGTTATAAGAGTTCGATATTGTTATGACAAGCATCAGAGAAATCTGTGTTTATTACTACTTTACAATTTCTTGCTGGAGGTATCTCTGCCATAGCAGCGTTGCAGTTACCATTTTATTTCTACTGAGAATTCATATCTTTTGTATTACTGAAAAGTAACGAACTTTCATATCTTTCGTATTACTGAAAAGTAACGAACTGAGCCTGTAGATATGAATACCAAATGTTCTTTATGATGTGTGTTGCCTATTGTTTTATATTGGACATATTTATATGTGAAAGTTATATTGGTTTCAACTACCGTGCTTTTACATTTCCCCTGTTTAGTGTGAACTGTTCCCTAGAATAATGTTAAGATGCAGAGGTACCTCTGAAGCTAGTCTTTAGGATATTAAGAACCGTGTATTATATGATAAGCTAAAGGTTAATCTGTTGTTACTTTACCTGTGAGCCGGTATACTGTTGTAAATGTGCACTTATTATGCAAACTTACTAAAAAAGAAACTAGCCTGGGGAACCACTCAAGAAATTAATGTGGCGGTGGTTTCTAAAGCTAGCTACAGAGTGGTGTGTGTTTTCTTTATTCGAGCCTGGGGTCGAGAGTAAGGGGGTGGAGGGTTCCTTGGTCTCCCTCTGGTGTCACTGAAAAAGGGCATTACCGCGCAAAGAGCTTACTCTCTGAAGACCAAGGTGGAGACACTGCGCGCGTGAATAAAGATAAACTAGTGGGCTAGGAACCTAAATAGACCCACACACACCGACACCCATACATACCTTAATCCTAGGAAAAGGTGTGTTACACTTATGCTTTCTTTTGAGAAAATTTTCTTTGACATTGATTAATTATGATGTCAGGAAATGTGAATAGGTGGCTATAAAGTGTGCTTGCGTGGAATGGAGATATTGGTTGGGGGGGCTCTTCATCCCATTGTGATCTACACTAACAATAAAAATTTGCAATATATCTCTTCTGCCAAGAGACTGAATATTAGACAAGCATGTTGGGTCCTTTTATCAAGATTTAACTTAACATAATTATATACCAAAGTTGATTACGAAGTTTCTGAATAATACCCATTATTCCTCACTCATAGATTCGGAAAGTCTTGACCCAGGATCTTTCTGGCTAGATCCTATGAGCTCAAAGAAAGGCAACTAAAGACACACCCTCTCACCTTATTATTGCTCATAAGAAACTTTGGCATGCAGTCTTTTATGATGCTCATGAAGAAAAACAGTCATTTTCAAGACTACTAAATTATTATTCCAGCATGGTGGACTTCCTTTAAAAAGGCTGTCAGATCATTTATTCTTGACTGTGAGGGTCGAGACAGGAATAATAACCCTAGAACTCTTTACTTAGGTCAATTGATGCCTTTATCAATACATAATAGACCAATGGCATTTATAAATAACTAGCTTTAACCTCACATTGTTGCATAGCAGAAACGAGGTGCAAAGAGGTTAAACAGTCTGCTTTATGTATGCATGTTCAATTTTCCTTTGCACACTCTGCTTCTCAGTATGTGTTTTGCTGCTCTCCATCGCAAACATTTTAAATTTAAGTCTGGTTATCTATGAGAAATATTAAGTTGTGGTAACCCGTGTGCAAATTAGGACCAAGATTTATAGGTTCTTACAAGTTAATAAGTAAGATAAATCCAGTGTGCTTTTAAGTAGATTTACCGTTATCCATGAAGATTCCCAGGACATTTTATATTTCTCTATTGTAACTTGTTTACCACTCAAGGTATTTTAAAATATCCTACAAGCTGCCCCCAGTTTTGCTTGATGGTCAACCCAAATAAAAAGTTGAAGATATGCTATATTCTAGTTGGCTTAGGGGTTACCTTCATTACCTTGTTCATTGGAAGGGATATGATCCTGAGGAGAGGTCCTGGAATCATTTTGCCAATGTTCATGCTGAGAGGTTGAAAAGTTACTTTCATAAGCAGCTTCCATAGGAACCCCTTCTCGACAGGGGCTGTACTGTAAGGGTCAGTGGGTTATTTACTCCACAGTGATGCTCCTCAACTCCCCGCTGGCCGTTTGATTTCTATGGACACCTCTGAGCACACAAGCAGTTAGTGTATTGCTATTATGTGATTGCTCTATTGTCACAAAATAAGTTTGATATCACCTTAATCAGCCTTTTCCTTGTTTCTTACAAAATGTGGAGCATAACAAAATGTACTTTTAATAGCCCTCAGCTCACCATAGTACAATGTAGTGTCTAATTACATGTGGATAAGGGGAAATTGTAGCCATCCCTATATAGTAGACTTTCTCACTATATGTTACTCATTGTAAAAATGTATATTGTTTATTGAATATTGTTGATCGTGCAGTGATGGTGTTATACGTTGTTCTTAAATTGAAGCCAGGTGGGTTATGGGTAAGGATAAGGTGGGGTCCAGGATAAAGGTGAGGGGGCTCTAGCCGCATTCCTCTGGAGGTGGGGAAGACCATTGTCTTTCACAGGACTAGTCCAGACATTTTGGCAGAGACACAGCAGGGGACCCACTGTGGAAGGGCAGCTCATCTCCACTCCCCCTCCAAACCCTGCGCTCAGCACCCACCAATGATCAAGAAGGAGAGAGCAAGGGGTTTGCCCAGGGAGGTGAAAACACCATAAAAATTTGACCCTGGATATAAGGAGCCACTCCAGTGGGGAGGTGGTGTTCATTCTGAGGATTGATTCCTGGAAGTGCAGGGCTGACTGGTGTTGAGTTGATGTTCTCTTTCAACAGACCTGGGGATAAATGTATCAAGCTGCGAGTTTCTGGACGGTCGTAAAAGTGGACATGTTGCCTATAGCAACCATTCAGATTCTAACTGTCAATTTGTAGAATTTACTATATAAATCATAGCTAGAATCTGATTGGTTGCTATAGGCAACATCTCCACTTTTCAAACCTGACAGAAACTCGCAGCTTGATACATTTACCCCCAGGTGATCATCACTGGCCTGTGTTTTGGGAAGCAGACTGCTGCTACATCTGCAGCTCAGAAAAATCCATGGTGTTTGGATTCTGCAAGTCAGGACAACCAGGAGACTGTAACTCCTTAAGCTAGTAGGGTAAGGGACAGATAATGTGGTAAACCTGCCTGTCATTTATTTACTGTTCATATATAATAGTATAGTGATTATTTTTATTATAATAAATGTATTGTTGTACTTTCTAACTGCATTTGCCTGAGTGACCTTAAGAACCATAGAAATACTGGGTAGGCTTACCTGGCATAGTAAGGCAGGACCCCAGCCAGCGTGAAGTGTTGTGAAAAGTAATAGGGGGGCCTGGTTTTCTAACATCCATCTGATTGGCTGTCTGTTCTTTATAGTGCATGCTGCTGTGCCTTTAATAAGTGTAGTTACAATGTGTCTGTGGAACTCCTGCTTTGTGTTTAGTCTGGTTCTGATTCTGGACCCGACATCTGCATTTGCACTCTGACTACTCTCTGGACCACTTATTGTCTCTCTGCATTGGACCTGAGTTTCTTGTTCACTTGCGATATCATTGATTGGTGTCTCCAATATTTCTAGTGCCAGAGTCAGTTCTAGAATGTCAGACGCCGTCTCCGTGCTATGCCTGCCGCACAGAGACGGACGTCTGCTTCTGTGACAGAGCGCTCGGTTGCCAGGCAACCGAGCGTACTTCCGGGTCAGCGGTCGCGCGTTCCGTTGCTAGGCAACGGAACGCTTCCTAGTAACTCCGGCGGTGGTGTTTAGCGTCACCACCGCCAGTGATTGGACTGCACCTGTATAAAAGCCTCACTCTGGCACATGGAGAGTGCCAGAGTATTAGGTCTCATCCTAGCTCCAGCGTTCCTGTGTACCGTTTCCAGCGCTTCCTGTGTATTACCCGGCTTGTTACTTACTACCCCTGTTCTGTGCTCCCTGTGAACTTGACCTCGGCTTGATATTTGACTCTTCCTCCTGTGCTTCTGACCTCGACCCGGCTATCCTGACTACGGCTTTGAGCCTTCCCTTGGACATCTCCTGAATTCACGGTTTGGACTGGGCCTGTACGACACCGCTTTCATCTACTGCTTCACTGATTACTCCCTTAGAGGACTGCGACCTGCGTGTTCCCGCAGCTAAGACCACACTTCCTTGCGGGGATCCCTGGTGAAAACCAAGAACACGATAGACTCCGCACCTCTTGGGTGAGTAGTGCAAAAATCAGTAAGCAAATACCCTAAATCTGTGACAGTGTCACGGGCACTAGGAGTCTTTACCCAGGGATCACCAGGTGGTAGGCTTACCAGAGCAATGTAGATGGTAATAGGGTACTCTGGTAGCTGGGTGATCACGGAACAGGAAACAGCAGATGATGAGATGCTCAGGAAAGTCTATGACTAGCAGCACTGGTAATATGGAGGTAATAGTACACGAGGAACTGTAGGACAAGGACACGTGAAGGTAGTCAGTGGTCTGCGATAGCAAGTTGTACCACTGCTATAGTGAGGGGGAATGTCCAACAGAGACGAGGAGGTGATGAAAGTCAGCGGTCTGCGGATAGCAAGTGGTACCGCTGTCTGAGTGAAGGAATGGAATCCAAGTGGAGGTATCCGGAGAGTCAGTGGTCTGCGATAGCAAGTTGTACCACTGCTATGTGAGAGGATACTGGAACAGGTGATACTGGAAACAGGGATCAGTGGTCTGCTACTAGCAAGTTGTACCACTGAATATATATGTGAGGAGATGCACGGGGAGAGACTGCAACACAGGATATACACAGGCACCTTATACACGATCCACAGTAACATGCACAATATATATAAATGACTGAACAGGTCTGCAAATATAGAAAGTCTCTTGAAGTAGTCCAGCACAAGTTAACACAGTCAATGATGGCAATAGACTCAGCGGATAGCAGACTCCAGAGGAGAACCAACACAGTCCAGCAAGATATGCAATACACCAGCACAGTCAATGAGAAGTATGCATACCGTGGTTCAGAAGCAGGCAGTCAGATAAGAGTGCAGCGATACCTGAGCGGCAGGAGGCCGGCTGGATGAAAAGTCCCAGGATAGATGAGGCAGCGGTCTAGTAGGTGCAGCGCACAGATAAGAGACCAACAGGGACACGAATCCACAGGAATCAGTAACACGTGGAACTGGACTCAAGGAGGGACCAGGAGAGTGAAGATGATCCAGCAGAGGAGTAGTTGATGAGATATAAATCCAATGCTGACAGGAGAGTAGACCAGCGGGACACGTGAAGGCGTGGAGAGCGGGTCAGCAGTAGATGGGTGATAGCGCGGTCAGCAGCAGCAGGACTCTGCGGTACACGGAGGTAACCAGTAGCAACCAATAGGTGTCAATAGCGATGGAACACGGGAGAGCAGAGTAGACCAGGAGCTGTTGATCACGGAGAGTAGCGAATGGCAATGAGAGCAGCAGTCTCGAGGAAACACAGGAGAGCTGAGAAGAGACTGCAGTGCACAGGGGTAGCGGATAGGAATCAGCTAACAGTCACGATAATGAACACAGGCGAGTTGTAGGCTGGAGGCTGTAGTGCACGGAGGCAGCGGATAGGAATCAGCTCACGGACTTGATGAGGAACAGGTGAGTGGATGTAAAGTAAAGGTTGGAGTGCACGGAGGCAGCGGGTAGGAACCAGCAAACAGTCACAGTGAAATGTAATAGCGTGATGTGGATTAGAGGACTGTAGTGCACGGAGGCAGCGGATAGGAATCAGCAAACAGTCACAATGATATGTAATAGCGTTGAAGTGGTTTGGAAGACTGTAGTGCACGGAGGCAGCGGATAGGAATCAGCAAACAGTCACAATGATATGTAATAGCGTTGAAGTGGTTTGGAAGACTGTAGTGCACGGAGGCAGCGGATAGGAATCAGCAAACAGTCACGATGATACAGTTGATGGTAGAAGTGGTATGGAACCACAGTAGTAGAAGTGGTTTGGAAACCACAGAGGTAGAAGTGGTTTGGAAACCACAGGAATCAGCAGCGCTGAAAACACGAGGAATACAGGAACACCTTCAGAGACTCATAGGGAATGAGACTCCAAGATCAGGCAACGTGGTGTTGACCACAGGTGCTTAATATAGGGAGTGTTGCCTGATCTGCCAATTGAGTTAAAGGGACATACACTGAAGTATAGGAAAGGGCTGCGCATGCGCAGACCCTCAGGATGGAGGACGGCCACGGTTCCTAAATGTCCGGGAAGAGGCACTCACAGTACGGTGAGTGACAGTACCCCCCCTTTTAAAGGTGGGCACAGAACGCCTGGAACCGGGCTTGTCCGGATTTTTGGAGTAGAACTTCTTCAAAAGGGCAGGAGCATTAAGATCTTCAGCTTTGATCCAAGAGCGCTCCTCAGGACCAAAGCCCTTCCAATGAACGAGGAAACGGAGGACTCCTCGCGAAATTTTTGCGTCTAGTACCTCAGTAATCTCAAAATCCTCCTCCTGATGAACTTGAACTGGCTGCGGAGCTGAGGGAGGATTTGAGAAACGGTTGATAATAAGAGGTTTGAGTAAAGACACATGGAAGGCATTAGAAATCCGAAGATTCTTAGGAAGAAGAAGTTTCACACATACTGGATTGATTACTTGAATGATCCTATATGGACCAATAAAACGAGGGGCGAATTTCATAGATGGAACCTTCAAACGAATGTTTTTAGTAGATAACCAGACACGATCTCCAATTTTTAGTGGTGGAATAGCCCGCCTCTTCTTATCTGCGAAAGATTTATATTTGATAGATGTCTTCTTTAAACAGGTTTTGACCTGAGACCAGATATTTTTAAAGGTCTGACAAGCAGTCTCCACCGCAGGAACTTGGGTGGGCGGGAGGGCAGGAAATTCCGGAAAAGACGGATGGTGACCGTAGACCACAAAAAATGGAGTTTTGGATGATGACTCATGGTACATGTTGTTATGGGCGAATTCAGCCCAAGGGAGCAATTCTACCCAGTTGTCTTGATTGGCTGAAGAGAACATCCTTATAAAAGTCTCAAGATCTTGATTGACACGTTCAGTTTGTCCGTTAGATTGCGGATGGTAAGAAGATGAGAGTGCTAACCGTATGCCCAAGGTTTTACAAAGGGCTCGCCAGAATCTGGAAACGAATTGTACTCCTCTATCCGACACAATCTCAGAAGGACATCCATGGATACGGAAGATCTCTTTAATGAAATGTTCAGCCAGAGTAGACGAGGAAGGCAAACCAGATAGAGGAATGAAATGAGCCATCTTCGAAAATCTGTCCACCACCACCCAAATAGTGTTATGATTCTTACTAGGTGGTAAGTCAGTAACGAAATCCATACTAATATGGGTCCACGGTTTGGACGGAACGGGTAGTGGTCGCAGCAACCCTGCTGGAGTTCTGCGGGAGGATTTGAACTGGGAACATAGCTCACAGGAAGCAATGAACTCTTTGACGTCTCTCCTCATTGAGGGCCACCAGTAACTTCGAGAGAGGATCTCAAAGGTCTTGTGTTCACCGGCGTGTCCAGAAAAACGAGAGGCATGGAACCACGAAAGGATTTTCCTCCTTAGAGTAGAAGGCACGAGGGTCTTCCCAAATGGTAGCGTTTTGGTGGATGAAGCAGCCAGTGAGATACATTTGGGGTCTAGAATGGTATGGTTGGAAACCTCTTCTATATCAGAGGACGTAACAAAAGCTCTAGATAAAGCGTCAGCTTTTTTGTTCTTGGCAGCTGGTTTGAAGGTTATTATTAATTCAAAACGGGAAAAGAAAAGAGACCATCTTGCTTGACGTGGGTTCAAGCATTGGGCAGACTGGAGATATGACAAGTTCTTATGATCCGTGAAGATCGTCACCGGATGACGAGCTCCCTCCAATAAGTATCTCCATTCCTCTAATGCAGCTTTGATAGCTAGTAACTCCTTGTCCCCGATAGTATAATTCCTCTCTGCGGGCAGGAGGCCCCGAGAATAGAAGGCACAAGGATGGAATTTTTGCTGTTCCGAGCGTTGAGAGAGAATAGCTCCTAAGCCCACATTAGAGGCATCTACTTCCAGGAAGAAGGGGAGTGTCACATCAGGCTGTCGAAGGATTGGAGCCGAAGAGAAGGACTCTTTTAGTGTTTGAAAGGCTTGAAGAGCCTCAGGTGACCATTGCTTAGGATTAGCCCCCTTCCTAGTCAAGGCCACAATAGGAGATGCAATGGAAGAAAAGTCTTGAATGAAGCGTCTATAGTAATTGGCAAAACCTAAAAAACGCTGGATAGCACGAAGAGTAGTTGGCTGGGGCCAATGTAGTACAGCATTCACTTTGTCTGGATCCATCTTCAGGCCAACTCCGGAAACTATATACCCCAAGAATGGAATCTGGGGTAATTCGAATGAACATTTTTCTAGTTTACAAAACAATGAATTTTTCCGTAGCCTGGAAAGGACTTCTGCCACATGTTGGTGGTGAGAAGGCAGGTCCTGTGAAAAGATCAATATGTCGTCCAGGTAGACGACGACACATACATATAATAAGTCCCGGAAGATCTCATTGATGAAACCTTGAAAAACAGCGGGGGCATTACACAGCCCGAAAGGCATTACTAGATATTCGTAATGCCCGTCTCTGGTGTTAAACGCTGTCTTCCATTCGTCACCGGAACGGATTCTGATTAAATTGTAGGCACCACGAAGATCCAACTTAGTAAAGATACGGGCTCCCTTGATGCGATCGAATAGCTCAGTGATCAGCGGAATGGGATACCGATTCTTGATAGTAATGGCATTGAGTCCACGAAAATCTATGCAAGGGCGTAAAGATCCATCCTTCTTTTTAACGAAGAAGAACCCAGCTCCAGCGGGAGAGGTGGAAGGTCGAATAAACCCACGCTGGAGGTTCTCCTGTATATACTCAGATGTAGCTTGAGTTTCAGGTAACGAGAGTGGATAGACCCGGCCCCTGGGGGGAGTCTTGCCAGGTAGAAGATCGATCGGACAATCCCAAGAACGATGAGGAGGAAGACGTTCAGACTGAGCTTTATCAAAAACATCAGTAAAAGAAGCATATTGAGGAGGGAGTCCCGGTGAGGTAGATGAGATGGAAGATTGCTGTACTTTGAGAGGAATGACTTGGGAAAGGCAACGATGGTGACATTCAGACCCCCAAGACGTGACTTGAGGGGTGCGCCAGTCAATCTGGGGAGAGTGACACTGAAGCCATGGAAGGCCTAAGACAATTGGACTAGTCGTAACAGGGAGGATTAAAAACGATATTTCTTCATGATGCAGGGCACCAATCAGAAGGGTTACTGGAGACGTACTCTGGGTGATGAGACCGTTGATGAGACGTGATCCATCTATAGCCGTCACAGTAATGGGTGTTTTTAAGGTAATCACTGGTAGGGACCATTGATTTACTAATGATTTGGAAATAAAATTTCCTGCTGCTCCGGAATCAATCAATGCCTGTGACTCAAAGGTTTTGGTAGCACAGGAAATTGTAACATCAAAGGCGCAGACTTTAGATTTCATGGAAGATGGAGAGGACTCCAGGGACCCTAACTTCACCTCTCCAGAACTAGTTAGGGCCTGGCATTTCCCGATCTCTTAGGGCAAGAGCTGAGCATATGAGTGGAATCAGCACAATAGATACAGAGTCTATTCTTTACTCTTCGTTTCCTCTCCTCTGAAGATAATCTGGAACGTCCTATCTCCATGGGAATCACAGAGGGTGAAACTGGACGAAATTGAGGGTTAGAACGAAGAGGTGCTTTAGCAGAAGTTGTTTTCTCAGCCTCTCTTTCACGAAATCTCATATCAACACGATGGCAAAGAGAGATCAGATCCTCAAGTGACGAAGGAAGCTCCTGGGTAGTCAGTGCATCTTTAATTTTATCGGAGAGCCCCTGCCAGAAGGCGGCAACTAGGGCTTCAGTGTTCCACTGAAGTTCAGAGGCTAAGATCCTAAATTGAATGACGTACTGTCCTACTGTATGAGATCCTTGTCGCAGACGGAGGATGCTGGAAGCAGCGGAGGTCACACGACCTGGTTCATCGAACACACTTCGGAATGTAGAAATGAATTTGGCACTATCTTGCAATATTGGGTCGTTTCTTTCCCACAGAGGGGAGGCCCAAGCCAGGGCTTGTCCAGAAAACAAAGAGATAAGATAGGCCACTCTGGAACGATGGGTAGAAAAATTTTGAGGTTGGAGCTCAAAATGGACTGAACATTGGTTAAGGAAACCCCTACAAGTTTTGGGGTCCCCATCGTACTTTGACGGAGTAGGCAGGTGAAGCGTAGAAGCTGTAGACACCTGGGATGGCACTGGGGAAACGGAGGAAAGCACAGGAGCCTCAGTAGTAGCTGTCACAGTCTGTCCAGATGTTCCTTGGGAGGTTAACGATTGATAACACTGAAGTAACAGCTGTTGGCGGGCATCCTGTTGCTCCACACGGCTGACCAGATGCTGCAGCATCTCTTTGGCTGTAGGTTCCGTATCTGGGTCTGTCATGGCCTGATCTTACTGTCACGGGCACTAGGAGTCTTTACCCAGGGATCACCAGGTGGTAGGCTTACCAGAGCAATGTAGATGGTAATAGGGTACTCTGGTAGCTGGGTGATCACGGAACAGGAAACAGCAGATGATGAGATGCTCAGGAAAGTCTATGAATAGCAGCACTGGTAATATGGAGGTAATAGTACACGAGGAACTGTAGGACAAGGACACGTGAAGGTAGTCAGTGGTCTGCGATAGCAAGTTGTACCACTGCTATAGTGAGGGGGAATGTCCAACAGAGACGAGGAGGTGATGAAAGTCAGCGGTCTGCGGATAGCAAGTGGTACCGCTGTCTGAGTGAAGGAATGGAATCCAAGTGGAGGTATCCGGAGAGTCAGTGGTCTGCGATAGCAAGTTGTACCACTGCTATGTGAGAGGATACTGGAACAGGTGATACTGGAAACAGGGATCAGTGGTCTGCTACTAGCAAGTTGTACCACTGAATATATATGTGAGGAGATGCACGGGGAGAGACTGCAACACAGGATATACACAGGCACCTTATACACGATCCACAGTAACATGCACAATATATATAAATGACTGAACAGGTCTGCAAATATAGAAAGTCTCTTGAAGTAGTCCAGCACAAGTTAACACAGTCAATGATGGCAATAGACTCAGCGGATAGCAGACTCCAGAGGAGAACCAACACAGTCCAGCAAGATATGCAATACACCAGCACAGTCAATGAGAAGTATGCATACCGTGGTTCAGAAGCAGGCAGTCAGATAAGAGTGCAGCGATACCTGAGCGGCAGGAGGCCGGCTGGATGAAAAGTCCCAGGATAGATGAGGCAGCGGTCTAGTAGGTGCAGCGCACAGATAAGAGACCAACAGGGACACGAATCCACAGGAATCAGTAACACGTGGAACTGGACTCAAGGAGGGACCAGGAGAGTGAAGATGATCCAGCAGAGGAGTAGTTGATGAGATATAAATCCAATGCTGACAGGAGAGTAGACCAGCGGGACACGTGAAGGCGTGGAGAGCGGGTCAGCAGTAGATGGGTGATAGCGCGGTCAGCAGCAGCAGGACTCTGCGGTACACGGAGGTAACCAGTAGCAACCAATAGGTGTCAATAGCGATGGAACACGGGAGAGCAGAGTAGACCAGGAGCTGTTGATCACGGAGAGTAGCGAATGGCAATGAGAGCAGCAGTCTCGAGGAAACACAGGAGAGCTGAGAAGAGACTGCAGTGCACAGGGGCAGCGGATAGGAATCAGCTAACTTGTCACGATGATGAACACAGGCGAGTTGTAGGCTGGAGGCTGTAGTGCACGGAAGCAGCGGATAGACATCAGCTAACAGTCACGATGATGAACACAGGCGAGTTGTAGGCTGGAGGCTGTAGTGCACGGAAGCAGCGGATAGGCATCAGCTAACAGTCACGATAATGAACACAGGCGAGTTGTAGGCTGGAGGCTGTAGTGCACGGAGGCAGCGGATAGGAATCAGCTCACGGACTTGATGAGGAACAGGTGAGTGGATGTAAAGTAAAGGTTGGAGTGCACGGAGGCAGCGGGTAGGAACCAGCAAACAGTCACAGTGAAATGTAATAGCGTGATGTGGATTAGAGGACTGTAGTGCACGGAGGCAGCGGATAGGAATCAGCAAACAGTCACAATGATATGTAATAGCGTTGAAGTGGTTTGGAAGACTGTAGTGCACGGAGGCAGCGGATAGGAATCAGCAAACAGTCACAATGATATGTAATAGCGTTGAAGTGGTTTGGAAGACTGTAGTGCACGGAGGCAGCGGATAGGAATCAGCAAACAGTCACGATGATACAGTTGATGGTAGAAGTGGTATGGAACCACAGTAGTAGAAGTGGTTTGGAAACCACAGAGGTAGAAGTGGTTTGGAAACCACAGGAATCAGCAGCGCTGAAAACACGAGGAATACAGGAACACCTTCAGAGACTCATAGGGAATGAGACTCCAAGATCAGGCAACGTGGTGTTGACCACAGGTGCTTAATATAGGGAGTGTTGCCTGATCTGCCAATTGAGTTAAAGGGACATACACTGAAGTATAGGAAAGGGCTGCGCATGCGCAGACCCTCAGGATGGAGGACGGCCACGGTTCCTAAATGTCCGGGAAGAGGCACTCACAGTACGGTGAGTGACAGACAGTATACTCTGGCCATGACGTCAGATGGAAAAGGTGAACCTACAACTCGGGACCTCATTATCCACCTGGGTCGCCGAGTGGAACAGCAGGAGGCGGACCAGGCTCGTTTACTCCAGTGTGTGCAGGGAATCCTATCTCGCCTGGACTCTCTACGGGCAGGACAAACCCCTCCTACGGAACCATCTGCGGCTCCTTCTCGCTCTGCAGTGGCCCCTGCGGCTCCTGCTGCCCCTCCAGCCGCCACTACTGGACTAAGAATACTTTCCCCCGATAAGTTTGACGGGGATCCAAAAAGATGTAGAGGGTTCCTTAACCAGTGTGCCATTCACTTTGAGTGTAACTCTACAGCATTCTCCTCGGAACGTACCAAGGTAGCCTTCATAATTTCGCTACTTAGTGGGCAAGCCCTGGCCTGGGCATCCCCGTTATGGGAGCACAATGACCCTTTGCTGGAGGACTCCGCGGCTTTTATTGACATGTTCCGGAAGGTCTTCGACGAACCGGGCAGAGTCTCTTCTGCTGCATCTAGCCTCTTGAACCTGCGACAAGGTTCTATGTCTGTCGGGCAGTATGCCGTACAATTTCGGACTCTCTCCTCTGAGCTTCGATGGAACAATGAAGCCCTCATTGCTTCCTTCTGGCAGGGTCTTACCGATCGAATTAAGGACGAATTGGCTACCAGAGAACTCCCCTCGGAGTTGGACGCCCTCGTTTCATTATGTATCAGGATCGATCTTCGTTTCAGAGAGAGAAGTTCAGAAAGGTCCTCTACAAGACGGACTCCCCGTTTGGCTCCCCAATTTCAAAACCCAATATCTTCCCCTGAAGAACCTATGCAGCTTGGCCGCTCTAAACTAACGTCTGAAGAACGCGAGAGACGGTTCAAGCAGAGATTATGTCTATATTGTGGGGAGTCTGGTCACCTTCTAAGTCTCTGTCCCAAGAGACCGGGAAACGCCTCCTCCTAGACGGTAAGAGGGAGGCTGCCTTAGGAGTCCACTCCCTACTCCACCTCCAATCTCGAGTTTCTCATGCCTGTCCAGCTCTTGACTACTAAAGGACACCAACAAATCTCTGCCAACAAATCTCTGCCTTCGTGGACTCCGGTGCCGCAGGAAATTTTATTTCGGCCTCTCTTGCTTCAGAGCTCCAGTTAACCATTCAAGATTCAAGATCTGCCCCAACCGCTTACCCTCACTGCCGTGGATGGTAACCGTGTCAGCAACGGTGTCATCTCCAGCATTACGAGTGCGGTTCAATTGTTGGTAGGAGCCTTACATCAAGAGTGGATCCAATTCCTAGTATTACCACAGTCTATTAACCCACTGATACTGGGTCTTCCTTGGCTCCGGAACCATTCTCCTCAATTTGACTGGGTTCGTGCGGAGGTTATTTCCTGGGGCCCGCAGTGTCATAAGCAATGTATTCCCTCACACCGCTTTCAAGTCTGTCATACTCAGACGAATCCTAAAACCTGTACATTACCTTCGGCCTATTTAGCCTTTAAGGACGTCTTCTCCAAACAAAGATCAGAGATTCTTCCACCCCATCGCCCGTGGGACTGTCCGATTGAATTAATCCCGGGAAAAAAAATTCCTCGTGGTAGGAAGTATCTCCTGTCCTTACCGGAGACCCAAGCTATGTCACAATACATATCTGAAAACCTAGCCCGAGGGTTCATTAGAAAATCATCTTCTCCAGCCGGTGCAGGATTTTTCTTTGTTAAAATGAAAGACGGATCCTTACGCCCGTGTATTGATTATCGGCATCTAAATAAAATTACTATCAAGAACCGTTATCCATTACCCCTTATTATGGACCTTTTCAACAAGATTAGTGGAGCCCGCATCTTTACCAAACTAGATCTCAGAGGGGCATACAATTTAGTACGGATCCGTCAAGGAGACGAGTGGAAGACAGCGTTTAACACGCGGGACGGACATTTCAAATATCTAGTCATGCCATTCGGGCTTAGTAACGCCCCCGCAGTATTTCAATCCTTCGTTAATGAAATCTTCCAAGACTGTTTATATCACTTCGTCGTTGTCTATTTGGACGACATTCTAATCTTTTCCCAAGACATTGCCTCCCATCGACACCATGTGAAGGAAGTCTTACTCCGATTATGAGCTAATCGACTCTTCTGCAAATTAGAAAAGTGTATCTTTGAAGTGGAACAAATCTCTTTCCTTGGGTACATTGTTTCCGGAGCAGGATTAAGAATGGACCCACTAAAGGTGTCTTCCATTACCAACTGGCCTCTTCCCCAGGGCACCAAGGCCATCCAAAGGTTTTTTTGGATTCGCCAATTATTACAGACAATTTGTTAAAGGGTTCTCCTCCATTATTGCACCTATAACAGCGCTGACACGAAAATCAGCCAACCCCAGGAATTGGTCTCCAGAAGCCCTAAAGGCATTTAATCTCCTGAAACAGGCCTTTTCATCCACTCCAGCCCTGTCTCAACCGGATCAATCTGAACCCTTTTTTCTAGAGGTTGACGCCTCTGCTATAGGTGTGGGGGCAGTACTCTTCCAAAAATCCAAAAACGGTTCTCATTTACCTTGCGGGTTCTTTTCCAAAAATGTTTTATCCCACGAGAAGAAATATGGAATTGGTGACAAAGAGTTACTAGCTATCAAGGCTGCCCTAGAGGAGTGGCGACACTTACTTGAAGGTTCACGTCATCCAGTAACGGTCCTTACCGATCATAAAAACCTGCTTTATGTTAGCGAGGCTCGATGCCTTAATCCACGCCAAGCTCGATGGGCATCGTTCTTCGCACGTTTTGATATCATCCTGACCTACCACCCAGGATCCAAGAACATCCGAGCTGATGCTCTTTCTCGATCTTTTGACAACACGGATCTCTGTACTTCCTCGGAACCCCTACCCATTCTAAATCCTACCAGGGTTATCGCCCTTACCAAAACCACGGCCAAAACACCCCCAAGGGGCTGTTCCTTCTTAGAGCCTAATTTATGAATTAAAGCCCTCCGCTGGGCGCATTCCTCTAAATTGGCAGGACACGCTGGTGTTAATTTCTTCGTCAGAGATATTGGTGGCCGACACTACATTCAGATGTACGAAGTTTTGTGGCTTCTTGTGATACATGTGCCCGTTGTAAGAACCCCAGAATGGCCCCTTCTGGACTCCTTCAACCACTTCCCATTCCAGATTTCCCTTGGCAAAGCATATCCATGGATTTCATCACAGACCTTCCCCCCAGCAATGGATACACCACTATTTGGGTTGTTGTGGACAGATTTTCTAAAATGGCCCACTTTGTACCTTTGTCTGCTCTACCATCTGCTTCTCAGTTAGCTTCTATCTTCATTAAAGAAATATTTAGACTTCATGGATGTCCTCGTGAGATCATCTCGGACCGTGGAGTGCAATTCGTTTCCAAATTCTCAAAAATTGGCTCCCCGTTATATTGGTCCCTTTTCCATAACACGTGATCAATGCAGTAACCTACAGACTCCGGTTACCCCCTTCCCTGAAGATCCACAATGTCTTTCATATCTCTCTTCTCAAACCACTTGTACTCAATAAATTTCATCAGTCGCCTGATCGTCCAGCCCCTGTACGTACTACGGAAGGTGAAGAATTTGAAGTTAGTCGTATCCTGGATTTCCGTATCCTTCATGGACGACACCAATTCTTAGTACATTGGAAAGGCTTTGGGCCAGAAGAGAGATCCTGGGTGCAAAAAGAAGATCTCCACGCCCCACGGTTATTGAAACAGTTCCTCAAACAAAGATCTATCCAACAAAGTAGGGGAGGAGGTACTGTCAGACGCCGTCTCCGTGCTATGCCTGCCGCACAGAGACGGACGTCTGCTTCTGTGACAGAGCGCTCGGTTGCCAGGCAACCAAGCGTACTTCCGGGTCAGCGGTCGCGCGTTCCGTTGCTAGGCAACGGAACGCTTCCTAGTAACTCCGGCGGTGGTGTTTAGCGTCACCACCGCCAGTGATTGGACTGCACCTGTATAAAAGCCTCACTCTGGCACATGGAGAGTGCCAGAGTATTAGGTCTCATCCTAGCTCCAGCGTTCCTGTGTACCGTTTCCAGCGCTTCCTGTGTATTACCCGGCTTGTTACTTACTACCCCTGTTCTGTGTTCCCTGTGAACTTGACCTCGGCTTGATATTTGACTCATTCTCCTGTGCTTCTGACCTCGACCCGGCTATCCTGACTACGGCTTTGAGCCTTCCCTTGGACATCTCCTGAATTCACGGTTTGGACTGGGCCTGTACGACACCGCTTTCATCTACTGCTTCACTGATTACTCCCTTAGAGGACCGCGACCTGCGTGTTCCCGCAGCTAAGACCACACTTCCTTGCGGGGGTCCCTGGTGAAAACCAGGAACACGTTAGACTCCGCACCTCTTGGGTGAGTAGTGCAAAAATCAGTAAGCAAATACCCTAAATCTGTGACATGGAAAAAGCTTCTACTAGAACCAGAGAGCACATTTAACTCTAAGGGAAAGGGGCTGCTATAGGTGAAGACCATGACTAGCATGGTTATGAAGGGTCATTCGAGTAATTTGGCATTTAATGTCATAATAGGCACATATAAATAAGCTCTGGTCATTTAATTATCTTGTCTTGCAGATGAAATCTAGTTCTGGTTATGGTAGTGCAATTAAGCGCACACAAGTGTGTCTAACCCACATTCAGCAACAAATGTTATGGCTTTCTAAGTTTCAGCTCTCTACTTTATTGAGAAGATACAGAGCACACTTGCACTTCCTGATCAGGACTATTTTTGATACCAAGTACAATGTGTTTAACATAAAAAGTTTGCACTTGCCCAAAAATAGGCATAATTATGCAGACTTGTAAATTAACTTTTCTGTTATTGGGACAATTGTTTTTTTTAATGCCTACGCAAGGTCCATGCTGGTGATCATCATCGTCATCATCATCAGTTTGGATCGTGCACCAGGAGAAAAATAGGGGCAACAGATATGCTTACTAATATGCACCTGCTACCACCCTTACTGATCACATAAAGTGTGTGCAACACCTTTACTGTACAATGCTATGTTAACCCACCCCTTTCCTTTCCATGTTATCCTTCTTTAAGCATAGAGATGTGCAATGAACAACTGCATTCAGACTTTTAAAAAAAATATATATATATTTTTACTACCCATGCGCAGTACGAAAAAGGGATTTTTGAGCTTAAGAGTTGAACTTATGTCCTACTTCACCCCATGCATAGTTTAGTGCTGGTATCAGCATTTTTCGGGGGGCGATTGTTCGTCGTCGTCCCCCCTCCCTGATTTTGCAGATGTCAGGCTAGCAGCACCAGTGCAAGTTTTACCCTATTTGGAGGTGTGTTCATATGAGAGGGGTATGTTCTTTTTTTCAAAATGTGTTAATTTATTTAAAAAAAAAAAAAAAAAAATTAACCTAAAGTTACGCCTCAATGTGTACAAGAAACTTCTAGCATATAACGCACGTTAAGCATATCTTACTTAATGTACGCAATTTGCATACTATAGTACCTAGCAGTTATCTTAAGAAGCCTGCATCTCTGCATACTACACATTTCATAATCTTTACGGATGCAATTTACATCTACATTTCTGACGTAAATTGCATCCAACTCTGCATGAGGCCATGTGGTTGTAAATTTACACTTTACAGAGTTCATTTATAGGTAGGATTGGGAACACTTAAGGGCTGATGCAGAGTTGTGTAGCCCTAATTGCATGATTTCGCTCTGCATAGCCACAAAAACACGTGATGGGGATGGAAGGGGCGTTCTAAAGTAGGTTAAGTACAGTAATGGTACATTCACTGAATTGTGAGCAAACACAACCTTGATACATCTTTTAAACCCATATTATTTGCACCAGCCTAGGGGAGTAATGATGCGAATAGACCATGGAACAATTTTTAAACTTTTGCTCATTACTACTATTAGGATGGTATACATTTATTGTGTGTTTGAATATTTGCTTTCATATATATACAGCATGACCCTGCTTTAATGTCAATCTAGAATTTGCAACGCTAGGATTGCCAATGTCTATATATAAAGAGTTTAATATGACTTTCTTCGCACAAGATACAACTCTTCATTTAAGCTCTAGAATTCAGCACAATGCAGTAGAGTCAGTCTGTAATGCAGTTGTCTATCTAAAGTAACAAATACATAAGTAGAAACTGAGCTTGAAATTTCAGTTAATTCTGTCTGGTATATTATCACATTTGTGAATAAAAACAAAGTAGGTTACTTGCCTTTGAAACAGGGACAAATTTTCCATACCGTGGCTGCGCCTTCTCTGTTATATTGTCCAAGAGCTAATTCCATGTAGAAAAGTGGCATTCCGGCAATGATTAGGAATAGCGTATATGGGATTAGAAAAGCACCTGGGAGAAATAAACGACTAATGAGTTTAACAAATACCTCAAGTCAGGTTTACAAAGCACATTCATGATCTATTTATCAGCAGACATACCAAACCACTAAGCTCTGTAATTGAATTTTGCTTGTTAGAGAGATGGCCGCCAACTGTATTTAACTGCAAGTATTCATGATATACATTATAGATATTTTTAAATAAAAAAATAACTGGATAAATCCCTAGCAATAGTTTACAGCTGTTGCAGAATATAACATTAAAATAACTTTTTAGATTAAAGAGTACTCATTTATTAACTCATATAAAGATAACTTACATTAAAAAAATGCAGCCTTCTACAGTGGCTACAAGTAGCAAAACATGCTAAAAAGAGTAAACAAATGCTACTTAGATCTCTCATTCATTTTTTTACTAGATTCTCATTTAGCCCACAAAAATGGTAGCCCATACTTGACAACCTATTGCAGTGCCCCTCTGGGAGTTTACAGATGGGATATAAGCGGAGGGGCAGGGCTTGATGAATTGGTGGGCGCCACAGAAGTTTGGTGCAATTAATAATGCTGTGGGGCAACGGCTGAGCATACCTTCCACGGCCGACGTACATTTTCAAAGAGATCCACAGATAGTGGGGAGGGGCTATTGATCGCCACCGCTGCCCTCCCCTCCAACAGCCGATCGGGTGCACCGTCCCTCCGTCTACTACCCTCCCTTGGTATGCTACAGGGGGCGGCATTGGTATGCTACAGGGAGGGCATTGGTATGCTGAGTCCAAGGGGATTCCAATATGAACCCTTAAGTGAAATTCCGATTGAGTAGATGATAAAGTTACTATCCAAATGTCACAAAAAATTAAAATAAAATCCAATGATTGAAAAAAGCCTCTGATGAGGCTTTTTTCAATCATTGGTTTTTTTTTTTTTTATTTTTTGGTTCATATTGGAATCCCCTTGGACTCAGCATTGACTTTTTTATTGACCATTTATATTTTATTGTATTACTGCCTTCATCTGTGGTTATTTCTGTTTTTATTGATTCTATGATTTTATATTCTATAACCATTGTCTATTAAATCCCTGGTCTTTAACATTATCCGGTTCCAATATATTTTGATTAACATCTGGTCACTTACATAATATAGTGGACGTTTAGTTCAATATTTATACCTTGTCATTATACATTTGACCATATATTGCAACATCATTAGCCTCATTGGCTTCCTATCATCATTTAATATTAGGACTAGACTGTATGTCCTTGATTTATTATCCACTGACATTTTGATCATGTTCGTATGCATTTTTGGCAATTGAGCGCAATACATTGTGTATATGGATATGTTGTGACTTACAGGAAGGGATTCCTGAGTATTGCTGCTCTTACCTGATTTGGGGTTGAGCGCAGCCCTTTCCATTGTATTATTAAAAGAATAACATAGACCTAGTAAAGTATACATTGTGACATGATGAGTATACACAATACAGACAACTCTTACTATAACATAACAATAGGTGTGTAAATTACACACCACCAATATCAAAACATTACTGAGTATCAGTGATACCACAATACAAAAATATAAAAAGAAGGGTTTTAACTTTCTGAGAAAAATAGAGCTTAAAGGTTCATTTATAGTTATACAAAAAAATCATCATAAATGGCACTAAGATCAAAATAGCTGAGGAGGATTATTATTAGTAATATTGAAACCCACTCCAGATCAGAAGGTAATGAACATCACATATATACACATATATATATATATATATATATATATATATATACATATATACATATATATATATATATATATATATATATATATATATATATGCACATGTGACGTCATTAAACGTTGTTAAGATCTATGCTGTCATTTAAGCCTTGTGGGGCCAAGGTGTTCGGTTTGAAGATCCAGAACGCCTCCCGTCTACAGAGTAAATTAAATCTATTACCTTCTCTTTTTGTTTTTTCAATTTGCTCAATTGCTCTTATCTTAAGACCAGATAAATTACCAGCTTGGCAAGTCCTGATATGTGACGAAAGGCTGTGTGTTTTTACTTTGTTAAGTATATTGCGTCTGTGCTCCAAGAAGCGTGTATTCAAGGATCTAGTAGTGCGTCCTACATATTGGATTCCACAGGCGCAATTGAAAAGATAAATTACAAAGGTGGATTGACAATCCATAATTTTCTTGATGGGAAAGCTGTCACCTAGTGTAAAGGAGGAGAACTCACTCACTCTATGATCCACAAAATTACACGTAATACATCTTAACTTCCCACATTTGTAAAATCCATTCGATCTACTTAGCCACCTATCAGCAAGTTCGGTAGCCTTTGCGGTACATTGGGTTTTATCAAAATGTTTGAATAAACTGGGCGCTAGTGTTTCTTTGAGATTTTTCGATCTTCTAAAGACCACGATGTTCTTGGTCTCAATTTCGTGGCCTATATAGTCATCAAGTTTCAGCAGAGAGGCATTTTTATTGATGGTACTCCTAATGTCTCTTGCTGCAGAATTGTACTATGTAACAAAAGTGCATGTTCTGGAATTCTTCGCCGGATTCTTGATTTTATTTGATTGAATAAGTAAATCAGATCTGGCAATCTGACTTACATCCAATAGTGCCTTATCTAAGATAGAGTCTGGGTAACCCTGTTGTTGAAATGCCATATACAGCTTCTTAGCGTGGACAACAAATTCTTCCGGTTGTGAACAGTTTCTTCTGACACGCAAAAATTGACCCCTGGGGATATTGTCTCTCCAGAGTTTGTGATGGTTACTCTTATAATGAAGAAAACGAGAGAGTCAACATCTTTAGAATAATTGGTGGTTACTATTTGATTATCAATGATTTTAACTGTAATATCTAAAAAATTAATTGTTGTGGGGTGGAAACTGGTAGTGAACCGAAGTCCAAAGGAGTTTGAATTAAGATGATCAAAAAATAATTCCATAGTAGAAAGATCCCCATCCCAAATGAAAAAAATGTCATCGATATAACGGCCATAGAGGACCAGGTTCGCCCCAAAGGGGGAATCCCATATGTATTGGTCTTCCAGAAGCCCCATATAAAGATTTGCATAACTCGGGGTGAACCTGGTCCCCATGGCCGTCCCCCTGATCTGTAGATAATATTTAGAATCAAACAAAAAATAATTGTGGTTCAGAATGAACTCTATGGATAACAAAAGATATTCGGAAGATCTACAGTCATAATTCTCTTGTTTGTTCAAAAATGTTTTATGGCTTCTAAACCCATAGCATGGGGTATATTTGAGTAGAGTGCTTCTACATCACAGGTAATAAAATAAAATGAGGGTTTCCAATCAATATTATGAATCAACCGTAAAAAAGAGGTAGTGTCCTTAATATGAGATTTTAACGTTGTCACAATGGGTTGAAGATGAGTGTCCACATAAAAAGACAAATTGCCTACACCGGAGATAATGGGTCTCCCCGGTGGGGACACAAGGGTTTTATGGATTTTAGGCAAATGGTAGTATGTTGGTATTATAGGATGTTTAGAAAATAGGAACCAATACGTTTCTTTTGTAATGATGCTAGATGTTAAGGCTTGATCCAATATGCCATGGAGTTTCTCTTGAAACACTAAGGTGGGGTCATATGTCAATTGAACATAAAATCGCTTATCACTTAACTGCCTCATTGCTTCCGCATAGTAATCGGAAGCATTCTGTATCATCGTACCACCACCCTTATCCACCAGTTTGACTATGATGGTAGTATCTTCCATCAAACTCTTAATGGCTGATCTTTCTTGGAAGGTTAAATTGTCTTTAATGGGTTTATGTGAAGCCGACTCACAAATGCGCTGAAAATCTTCCATGGTGCTCTTAAAGAAGCTTTCAATATATGGACCCCTGTATTGCAGGGGGTAAAAAACTGATGGATTCTTAAATCTGTGTGCAGATGTGGAGACATTGATGTTGAAAAGTTATATCTCAGAAGTAGACTCAGGATTCTCATTCTCCAACCTCAGCGATTCCATAACGGATAGTGCTGTATCATCACCATCATCTAGGATAATGGGAGATGTATCTGATTTAGCCTTTTTGATAGCTTTAATGGCAAAGTATCGTTTTCTGCTTAAGGTTCTGATGTATCTATTCAGATCCACAAATAGATTGAATAGATTTGGTTTTGTTGAAGGAGCAAACGTGAGACCTTTTTATAGCAATGTGAAGTCAGCTGGTGTTAATTTCTTTGAAGAAAGATTGAAAATACCTTTTCCGCTTAATAGCGGCGTACATTTTTTATGTGTTTTTGCGGCGCCTCCTCTGGACCCTCGAACTCTTCCTCTCTTGTTCTTTTGGGGGTAGCTGAATTTAACCCTTCTGTTCTTAATACATTTAGGCTGGGAAGATGACCTCTCCCTAAAAAAAACGCCGAAGATGAAGAGGGAAGAGAGGATCCAGAGGGCACGACATTGACCTGTGGGACCGTATTCAAGACAGGACCAACTGGGTCCTCTGCATAAAGCGTGTCATCTATTGAGTCTGGTACATTGCTAGTACAACTCCTTGTCATGGAAGTATTGACTTTATTGGTCCTCTTTGAGGATTCCGGAACAGATGTTTGTAAAAGAATTTGTTTATTTTAAGTCTATATTTTGAATGTCAATTTAGTGCCAATTATATTAAATGTATAGTTATATCCATTTGGAATATTGTGCATTGTCTCTCTTCGCTCGATAGGAGAACCTCCGTACTATTGAGTTTTTTGACCTTGTTTGCATTATTTTGACCTCTAGCAGCGCGACCCTTATCCATTGTTTTCTGTGTAATTATTTACCTTTGGTGGGAGTGAGCTGCCCACCGTGGGTCTGCAGCAGCGAAGGAGTCTACCCACTATTATTATTTTTTTCCATTTCCCCCTTTTATCTCCTACACTTGTATTAGTTGTGATCCCCAGCTATTCTCCAGTGTGCACCATTTATCCCTATTGGGATTTTTTGTTTGTTGTGCGGCTCAGATTATAGCCTGGAGAGCAGTGGAGACGAGTATGACTCTGACCTATTAGAGGAGAGTGGGTCAGACATCAGCAACAGCAGTGGTGATGTATCATTGTGGGGAAGTGAAAATAAACTAAAGAACAGAGAGACTTGTTGTATCCACAGTGATTCTCTACCTGTTGCCAGCAGTGCTTTAAACACAAAAGACAGACAATCTATGTGGTGTCAGTCCAAACACTTTCCAAAACAAGTGATGGATCAAGAGTATATAACAAAATGCTGTACAGCTTATACTGTGAGAAACCTGTCTCAAAAATAGCCTGGAATATCGAGCATGTTCACCGTAATGAGACTGAAGCTGATTGGGCCCATAAATTTCCCAAGCACTTATAGGAAAGGTCCATGCAATTTGAACACTTACAGAAACAAGGTAACTTTGCACACAACTCTAATGACATAAAGGAGTGTTCTGATTCCATGCAAACAACCAGAAAAAGACATGGTTCCCAAAGTTTTCATGCACTGCGCTACTTGCTAAGGCTTGTTACCAAGAAAATACCTGTGTGATGCAATCAGGGGCGCACGCAAGGGGGGTTTCTGGTTCTCCAGAAACCGCTCCCCTCCGCGAATGAACAGGCACTAAACATTGCCCAGTACTGTTCAGCAGCCACAGCGCTGTCACAAATGCGTTTTTGACAGCACCGCGTCTGCTGTACAGTACAGCATCGCCAAAATGGAGCTGCTGCGTATGAGCGGACGCATGCGCAGCAGCTCTCTCTCTCTATATATTTTTTGGGGGGGGAGGAAACCCCCTCTTAAAAATCCTGTGTTTGCCCCTGCCAATGTAAGCTAAACCATAAGTGCGACAAACTTAAACCTGGTAAAAACAGAATACACTCTCTGTATGTCTTTGCTCAGCCTGCTCCACCTAGATCAATAGTGACTTTTGTAATCTTTAGAACGATATTACTCAAGATGAAATTTTATTCACAATTAAAAATGACACATGCATCATGCAGGTGGGGCACCATCTGTACAACCAAATCTGATCGGATATCGGCAAACACATGTACATTCGCCAGAAAGACTACCATTACATGCCAGAACAGCTACCCCTATGGAGTAGATGGAAGACTTTACCATTCCATCAAACTTTCTGCATGTAGTAAATGGAAAGTAAGTAAATGGTTATGACAAAGAAATCAGTATATTCAAGACTCCCTCACTGGCACTGAAGGTTAGACAGGGCTTGCACAAGATTTTTAGCATTGTGGAATGCTGAGCAGTTATGAGGGCTACACTGCTATAGTGGAAAATGCCCACAACTTCAGAAAGATCTATGTGGCAAGATGGAATAAGCTGATCTCATTGGTTGCCTTAAAAACTCTGAAGGAGTTGAAATGGCCTCAGCTCTTATCTTTCACTGAAGATGTGAAAAAGATGCACTTTTATCTTGATGAGAAACAGTAAGAGTGCCACAGCAATGAATCCACAAAGCCTCTGCTTAAAAACTGGGCTTGGAAGAAGGGAAAGGGAAATTGCCAAGATGCTGTTAACTACCTTTTCTTCCAGAGATACTTTGGATCTCCATAAAGATATTGCTCTAGTGCATTCTGATCTTGAGAAGAAGATCTGTCATCACTTTACAAGAACTGAAATCCAAGGAAAACGAGGTAGGAAAGTTGCAATCCTACTGACACTAGCCATGCAAAGTGCAATAGAACTTCTTGCAGTGAAGCGTGAAGAATGTGGAGTCGCCTCTGAAAATGTCTACATGCTTGAAAGACCTGCTGCTTTGTCATATTGCAGAGACTCTGATGGCATATGCCTTGTTAAGCTGGGTACACACTACAGAAATTTCGACCAACTTTTTATGCCAAGCGATTTTACATGCGATCGATGGTACACACTAGCCTTGTTTAGAATGATGAAGGGAAGAGCGGACGTCCCTTTAGCGACTTTTTATAGCCATGTTGTTGTGAGCAATGATTGCAATTTCGTACTCACTGAAGCAACATCGGTCGGAAGTTTATACACACTACACAGCGGAAATCAGATTGGAACGAAAATATTAAATGGTACGACCAACCAAATGAGACGACAATCGTCCATTTGGGCAGACTTTCCACCATCATGTCACTGTACACACTGACCCGATTTTTGAACGAGCGGTCGTATGTCGGCTGATTCAGCCGATTATTGGTCGAAAACAGTGTAGTGTGTACCCAGCTTTACTCAGAAATGTGGAGCAAAAAATCCCCAAATACTTCCATAAAGCTTTGAAAGTATGTTTCTACTCTTGGAAAAATTCTCAACCCAAACTAACCCAAAATAGGTTAATTAGCAGACTTTCATGGGCACGACATCAGGGTGCACTGTCAGTATTACCATCTCCCAGAAGGTACCCTTCAACGTACCAAGCAAACTATAAGTGGCTCTCAAGATATATACGATATTTGTTTTTGATTTTTACCTTTTAAATAAATAACTTATATGTTCATTCTTCTTTAGAACTGATCCAGCTACAGAGTGAGGAGTCGAAGGATGAGCAGTCCACTGAACCAGAGAATAAAATGGGGATGCACGCTGTCAACACTTTCCTTTCAGAAGGTAGACGATGTAAGGATCTGGCACCATGGTACCCAGGCAAAGCCAAGGTTTCCAAAAGTTGGTCTAGCATAGTGCTGTGTTACTCAAAGAATGTTATCTTCTCTGTGTTTCACAGAATCACCTATAGCAGACAATTCTACTTCTTTTCAGGTTGTAAAGAAGTGTGGGGGAAAAACCTTGGACTAAGAGGAGGTCAAAGCTGTGGAGAAGCACATGATGAAGTTTATTCAGACATACAGGATGCCCAGAAAATATGACTGCATCACATATATTATGGCTGAGCCTTCCTCACTGAGGGAGTGAAACTGGTTAGCTGTGAAATTCTACATTAAGTAACTGATAACAGCTATAAAGAGAAATAATAATAGCTGAATCGATACGCAGTGGTTTTCCATGATTATATACTGTTTGACTAGCTATTGCTAGGTTCTGGTGTAATATGACTGTATGGATGTCCTCAGATAACCAGAAAACATGAAACTGTCCCCAAAAGACAGTGAGATGTCAATTATTTGGTTTAGGTCAATCTGAAAATTTCAAGTGGTAACTTCATACCTGCCAACTCTCCCTGAATGTCAGGGAGACTCCCTGAAATAGGGGTGATCTCCCTCACTCCCTGAAGAGTCTGGCATTCTCCCTAATGCTGAGCCAGTACAAGACGTGGTTGGCTTCACCATCTGTGGCATGATGACACAGTTCAGAAATTGTGTCCTATGTCCATGTATTGATGCCTATTGAGGTGGCCATTTTCATGGAGACTAAGATTTAATCAAAGACTGACAGGTAAGACAACATGACTTAAGTAATGGAGACAGAAATGTAAAAGACACTTCAGACTCTAGAGATCCATTAACTGCTTTTCTTTAACGCATAGTTGCCTTCTCTCCCAGCATGTCCGGGAGCCTATCGCATTTCTGGGAGACCTCCCGGGAGAGCAGGGCAATCTCCCGGTTTACGCTCCCGCAATAGATAAGTGGTAGGGGGTGGGGCATAATTATGCAAATATCGTGTCATCGTAGCCCCAAAATGATGCGATTCGTCAAGCCCCATCCCCGTACGCCCACTTCCCCAGGATCTCCCTGAAGCCAACGAGGAAAAGTTTGAAAGTATGGGAAACTTTGGTGTCAAACAGTTCCTAAACATACCCATTTGAATGTCTTGTTGGACATTACAAAAGGGGGTTATTTATGATGCATGTTCCCGACATAGGTATCACTATGCAATAAAAACAAGTATGTGTGTGTGTCTGCATGATATAGAATATAGATTGTCAGCGCCAATTTGGCATGAACTTACCTGAATGATTCAATATCCTCTGTAAAGCACTACTTAATATAGCCATATAAAAAACTGTTAAAAATATATAAAAGTAATATGGTATAAGCTGTTGTTATGCCTTTAGCATTGTTGTTTTACATATTCATGCATTTCTGTGTAAACCCCATCTAGTGGCATCAGCTTAACTGAACACTCAGGCTTCCATAGTTAGTTCTTAATGCACCTTGGGTAAATAACAGGAAGTCACCATCTTAGTTCTAACATGTTACGTCAGAGATCTAGTATATTCCTCCCCTTAGCACAGCATCAATGGTAAGATTTTCTGTCAAGATATGCAGTTATGCTATGTTTTCATGTTTGCATTGCATTATATCTGTTCATATTGGGATTGCATTCTACCCAACATTTATTACAGTTTTACCACTTGATCTCACATGTTCTTTACTACTAAAATAAACACCATGCTTCAGACCTCCACATCTAGACTGGAATTTTAAAGTAGGAGATGTTATGCTGTCTGTCTGATTATTCTCAGACCAAAGGGAAGTTTTTAGTGAGGACAGAACAGCTTTTATCATATGTTAAACTGTATTTATTATGGAATTTCTATAAATAAGACTGAGAAATTAAACATAAAATTTGCAGACGACTGATGCTGCTGTCAGGCACAGGAGCATCCTGACTGCTTGGGCCTACAATGAGAACTGAACACCCGATCATGGGGTAGGAACAAGACTCCCGAAACTTCTCTATTTTTCACCACTGAAGACTGAGCTTCAGATGTGAATGGTTTGGTTTAAACCATCTGACTCTTTTCACAAACTTAATCAGACCCAGGACAAGCAAGAAAGAGGAGCTGTGGCTAGAGAGGAGACCAAGAAACAGTGGAAACAAAGAGAGCAGGTCAGAGGATAAACAGAAATGGTTGTGAGGAGGAAAACACAGGGAAAACAGGCACAGATGAGAGAGAGAAGAGAAAGAAGGAATAGATAAGGGGAGAAAAAATATGTTGAAATAAAGGCCAATGATAAGGGGTAGATAGATAAAATAAGAAGGAGAGAATCAAGGGTGCAGCAAACCACTCAGAGGAGATAGGTTGAAAATACATAAAGTTACAGAGAGGAACTAAAGACCGTGAGAGTTAAGGGATCATAATAAAGAGTAAGGGTCTGATTCATCAATGAACTTAGGCAAAAAAAATGAGTAAGTTACATAGAGCTACATGAAAACACAGCCAGTATTTTCCTTATGTGCAAAATAATAAACTAATTTGCACCCCTTGCATTGCAATATGGTTTTGTCCAGAAAACTTAAGTAGGAAAACTTAATTCATTTCTTGCCTAAGTTCCTTAATGAATCAGGCGCAGTGACTAGTGGAAAAGAGCCTTACAAAGATACATTTTTATCAGACTACGGAGAAGCATAAAGGGGTGTAGCATTAGAGGGAGAGGATGAATAAATGGATTGCAGAAGCAGTAGAAGTACAGAAATATGTATAGAGGAGAGCGTTGAGTTGGGAAAGTGGAGCAGAAACTAGAGTGACAGCCCAGTAAACCTACCATCAGCATCCAGGGAGAAAAATTAGAGACTCTGAGTGCCAACAATTTAGAGATTGTTATTCCAGATAAATGGATTAAGAATACCAAAGTATCTGTAAAGTAAAGGGACAGGTAACTAATATGACCCAAAGATGCCAGTGCTACGCATTCAACAGCACTAACATTACAGTCAGTAATGAAAATGTAAAATAAACTTTAAAAAAAAGAGATATAAACAAAGTAAGAGATAAACTATTTATTGCTACAGCACATTTGACAATACAGCCAAACTTTGATTAGTATGGAGTAGTTCTGGACTACTAAAGGGATCCATCTTAAATAATAAACGTGCATTTAAGAAAAAAAAAGACTTGTGTACACATTTAGTAGATTCTTCTGTGTGGTAATTTATTTATTAAGATTTTAAAGTAATGTATATCATAATTTAAAACTATTGTACTGATTTGTTTAGCATAATTTATTTAATAATTTATTAGTATTGTTAGCCAACAAACTACCTAATTCCTTTCTGGGCTCCTTTCCCTGACACCCAATAATAAACATCACTGGTTTAAAAGCGAACAGTTATTTGGGACCTTGTAACGTAGAGGGGGTCTCATCTATCTCTGCATCGGACTTGGCAACACTCTCTGTAAAGGTAGTGAAAGAGAATTACCATCATATATCGGCCGATGATAGCACCACAAATGCATTTAATAATTGGACCTATTGGACTAATTCAACATCAAATAAAAAAAAGTCACAAAAATCATAGAAGAAAATGATTATTAAAATAAAGTACCTGAAAAAGGAGTTAGTATATTGTTAAAATAAAGATAGAAATAATTGATACATACTTAGCAGAGGGGAGAACATTTCTTAGTCTAATATATAAAAAAATGGATAAATTAAGTTACACACATTACATTAATTTCATATTGAGTTATATCAATTACAAAAGCATACCCATAAATTCAAGATTTAACTTTTCAAGAGCTTTTCTTATATGTAAAATACATTCATATACACAATTTCTGTATCAGAGGATCTCTGCGAGCAAGCAAAGAATATGCCAATGACAAGCAAAGAAGAAAAGACGGCGGACACGATGGAGACAGAGAGGAAGACAACGAGATCAAGCGAAGAAGACAGAAGATGCCTGACTCAAGCAGAGAAGAATGTTGGAGCAGATCCACCAAAGTAGCAGCAGGGAGAAGGCAAAAGAGCTTTCATGGTTCCCCATGCTGCCGTTGAAAGCTGCAAGAGCCAGGTTAGGCCAACGGGCACCTGCACATATATTATTATCCAGATAAGCGATTTTATCTTCTGTTTTTGGTACGAGACCAATTTGGAATATATGGTCACTGTGTTATTAATTGACGTTATCACACTATGTTTGGCGCTCCTTTTTTGTATTTATCTAGGTGCCACATCCGCAATTGATGTATTAAGGTGAAGCAGCCTACTGTATGTGAATCTTTTTATATATAAGCACAATATATTCACGTGACTGTGTGAATACACTAAGCGCCGTTGTCTTTTATCACTGTTTTTATATATATATATATATATATATATATATATATATATATATATACATATCACTTTTTCTCTCGTATATATATATATATATATATATATATATATATATATATATATATATATATATATGTTAACTATGTTTTCTATGTTTTTTTGGATGATCAGCTATCGTTATTGTTAGTGTATCTTATGTGCGGCCCAAACCAACTCGTCGTCTGCCAATGTGGCCCAGGGAATATAAAAGGTTGGACACCCCTGCTCTAAAGTATCAATTATATACAGCAATAGTAGTATTGCAATGGAAAACTAATAGAGGCGCAAGAGAACTATAATTCACTCATAGCTAGTTATAATAATACAGATGGAGATAGAGTAGCTATCATTGATCCACTTGCAAGAGGTATATTGTCTAATGAATAACTTAGAAAAATCGGAAAAGAACATGCAAATGTTAGAGTGTGTATGATATTAAAAGATAGTATTGTGCACTCTTGCAAGATTCTACCACTAAATTGATGTGATTATTTAAAAGGAGGGGTCCATAATGGTATTGTTATAGTTAACTATTATCAACTGTACGCCGCAATGTTAACAGGAATAAATCATTAGCCCTTCAAAATGTGTATAATATTAGAGATTACAATCTTATCAGTTGATATAGTTAGCATGTTCCAGGATAATACTACAGTCCAATAGCGTTCCCAATAGTGCAGCTGAAAACAGGATTAATTCTAATTTAATGTTATAAAAGCGTATGCTGCAATGTGAGTATATCACTGATCCTTTAAGAAGCGAATGGTATATGGGGTGTACCTCGATACACTTAATTAATATAATGGTGCAGCTAAAAAGGATTTATTCTGTTAAGTTGTTATATAAGTGAAAAGTCCTGTACGAAACACTACTGCTAAAGAAATGGGTTCGCTAATAGAGGATCGTATTGCCATTTGCAGGATTTTATTAATCTTATCAATAGTGACAACAGATAATCTCCAAAACATCATTTAAATAGACATTATATAAATTACACATAAATCATCATAGATCAAAATTATTTGTCACTTGAGCATAAAGCTCAGCTAGAATTAGTATATGGTAATTGGTAAAGAGTTCTCATGTGCGGTAGTGCTTGGGACCACGATTATTATTATTATTAATTTTTATTTATAGGGCGCCACAAGGTGTCCGTAGCGCCGTACAGGGACAAACAAATTACAATACAAGGTGAGACAGCACAGTACAGTAAACATTAAGCATAGTAACTCAGTAAGCTCAATGCACAGCTAGAGAGGGCGGGGGATTGGGGGGAGGATCCGCAAACGACGGGGCCCAAAAAGGAGGGCACGGAAGACAGGGAGACCCCCAGAGGGGGGAGGAGGGCCCTTGAGGAGGAGGGTTAAGTAGCTGGAGAGCAGAGTTAGAAGTGGTGGAAACAGGAGGAGAGATGGCCCTGCTCAGAGGAGCGTACAATCTAAGGAGAGGGGTGGACAGACAGAAAAACCCAGGGGAGAGAGGGAGAGTAGGGGGACGGAGGCAGGGAAGGGGAAAGAAGGGGGAAAGGCAGAAGACAATTGTAATAAGACCGATGGACTCATATGAAGTGGTAAATTCTAACTTCAAAGTATGGTAGATCGATGTTTATTATTATTAAGATGTTTTAATTAATATCAAAATGTCCAGACCAGCTTGAATAGTTTAGCTCAAACTGATGATAATCTTAGGAATATTTTGCAAAGTGTTCTGCCATCCATGCCCTTGAGGAATATATTGTTAGTTCTATGACTAGAATAAGAGCATACACTAATGTAATATTCAAATCAGTTGAATCCTAAACTAAATTCTCCTGAGCTCTATACTACCACTTCTTCTCTAAAACCTAATGTACGTTTCACTGAATGCTTCATCTTAAAAGCATCTTAGTTGCCTCTAGGACAATAAGCCAATAAGCTACAGGAAGACTATTTCCAGCTTTGTTGTGCTGAGATAATAATGCCTGCTCCAAATGAGGAAGTATTTACAGCTAAAAATAGGGGTTGAGACTTAGTAACAGATCCAGAAGAAAAACCCTTTTTAGGAAGAAGCAGGTCGAGATGGCCATTGGAGGCCATTGTTTAAAGTTAGCTCCTTTATTGATGAGTCATTATTAATGGATTGGCGATAACAATTGGAGCAGCTGAGACATCTCTATGTGGAATTTAAACTTACATTAAGGGCAATTCAGGTTATTAAATACCTTAAACCTTAAATACCTTTCAGGTTCCATCTGTCCCAAGAAAAAAATAATGTATTACAAGAAATGGAAGTTGTATTTTTTCAAACATATATTTTCCTAATTTCATAATGTGACCATTGTCCTGTAGGCAGATACCGAGATGATAGTTGATTCTGGATGTGTTCCGAGAGACCTGGCTAGAATGTAATGAAATAAAGCCTTATTGTCCTTATCCATTTCTGAGGCTAGATTCTTGAAATGTTGCATATTGACCTATAGTCAAATAACAGTCTGATAGATGCAGAGTAAACTTGGACAAGTTCAGTCTTTATCTTGCCTCGCATAAAGCCAAGATAAATGCTGAAGAGTTATATAGCACAGAATCATTTTCCCACAACAGAAATGCCTGGGCACAGGTTTTATTAGTTAAAAAGGAAAGTATTCTTATTACTATTCTTCCCACAAAGGGTCCACAGTGTTGTATAGAAAGCATACAGCAAAACAGTACAATACTTTACAGGACAATACAATATAGACATCAAAATACAATACACAACACAACAGAAGCTGAGCCTGTGCCAAGGAGCATGGGCACAGCAGTCAGTACCAGAACCACTAATTGAGGTAAGGAGACAAGGGAGGTGTGGAGACCAAGGGTTGAGATGCAAGGAGGAGGTACAGAAGAAAGCTGGTGTGCTGTGGTATAGGTAATGAAAAGAGAACACAATGGAAGATGGCCTTGCTTGTAAGAGCTTACAATCTGGAGGGTAAGGGGCAGGCAAATGGGTGACACAAAAGTGGTGAGTCAGTGTGAGGGGGAGCAGTAGTGGTGAGTCAGGAGGAGAACTTGTAGGCTTTGAAGTGTTTTGAGAGTCCATTTAAAGATTTTAAGCAAAGTGGAGAGACTGATTGGGAGAGGAGTTGTGTTCCAGAGGTGGAGAGCTGCATGGGCAAATACTTGGACTTGGGAGCGAGAGGAGGTAATCGTGGGGAGGCAGGTGGTGGCTGCTGACAGAGCATGGAGGGTGGGAGGGAGTGTTGAGCTAGAAAATGTTTGAGATATATGGGGGAGAGGACTGGGTGAGTTCTTTATATCTGACTGTCATGAACGCCCAGCCTGTTTCAGATAGGGTAAGTTGAAACAGCTGGCCGTGACTGGAGTCACCTAAGTCACATACCAATGAACACACCTTTTCTGCCCCATTGAAGAATTTACTATGGAGTCCTTGTGTTCACCAAAACCACTGATTAATGTTTCACACTTAATCACATACACATGTAGCATGAACCTCATTTGGCTTCATAACTCACAAAGAACCATGAAGAATATGCTAGATTAAATTAATTTAATCTGAAAAATGTTTCCAAGATTTAAGTACAAAACAAGTAAAAACAAGACATACAAAATAAGTTGCAGAAATAAGTTTCAGAAATAAAATAAGAAAAAAAACCCAGAGTCATTCATTTACTAGTTTAAGACTTGTCGTGAGAGGAGTGAGTTGGAAAGATGGCACATTCCAACCTAGACAGGTCTCCCCATTGAATGAACAAAAGCACTAGGTAAGGCAGCTGATTTTAACATTCCTCACACTGTTCTCACCCCCATTTTTGGAAAATAACTTTCCCAATGTCAGGCAGAATGGTTCTTAGAAGGACACAGGGCTTTAAAAATTAGTTATCTATTTCCTGAGATATGGGTCTGGTATCTCAAAGGACAGGATTTCTCACCTCTGCTCTGCCTGGCTGGTCAGACTGTTTACACAAACTCTGTAACGCCTCAAAGATGTTATCTGTCTGGCCTGGTTACTTTAAAAAAAAACTCTTGACACTTGCACAGGTCAAACTCATGTCATTCAGCTAAGTCCACTGTGACATTATTTTACAAGGTTACATACAAAATACACACATGCATACATAAATATTCAGGTGAAAGTAACAATCAGTGAGTAGGTGCAATACATTATTGCCAGAGTGACAGTGAAAAGTTTGAGCTGAAGGGGTTGCAGAAGATGACAAGCGAGTGGATAAGAGTCTTAGTTGCATCCAGGGGTCTGATCCTGGAGAGGTTTTGAATGTGATCCAGGAGAGGTTTTAAATGTGGAAGTGGCATGATTTGCAGAGGTATTGAATCTGGGGAGTGATAGAAAGGAAGGAGTTGATGATTAGTCCCAGGCAGTGGATTTGTGAGACAGAGGAAAGGGTAATGCTGTCTATGGACACATTAAGGGGATTCGGGATGGTGGAAATATGATGAATGTTATGATCTGCCTCTGGGACTATTTTGGACACTATTGTTATATTACTCTGCAGTACCTGTGGAACACTAGAGGTTCTGCTGTTCTGTCTTTTCCAATATCAGGGGTGAGCTAGCACAGCTAGTTAATCATCCACACCCGAGGGTCTCATACATGTACCTGCCTCTTCCAGCTTTCCTTGCTGGTCATTAATGTTCCTGAGCCTGTTTATGTTTGTGCCTTGGATTACTGCCCTGCTTTCTCTGCTTCTGTGGATATCCATACTTAGCCAGTTCCTGTTTCTTTGTACAGCATTAATCAATCACCTGTATCTTCTCCTGGAGGTAACCTAACATTTGCATTATTCCTGCTAATCTGCTATACCTGAAAATCTGTCTATACACTGACACAGACTCTGTTCATTGCATCACCTGGTTTCTTGTTTTTTCTGTAATAAACAGTTCAATGTTTTTATCATATGCCTAGCTCCATGGTTATAAATGCAAGACCTAGTTTGTGGAACAGTTTCATAACAGAATGACCAGCCTAAAAAAAAAGCTTTGGAGCCGTGTAAAAGATCCTGCTTCAGATTTACTCCTGGGACTCTCATTGCAATTGTTACCATTTGTTTTCTCATGCAAACATGTCTGCCTTACAAATGACTGAACTGCCTCTGCTACAGTCTTTACAAAAACGGACATAATTTTATTACGCTCTTAGCTGACTCAATTTTCGGATCCACTCAAGAGACTGTCAGAATTTGTCTCTTCCAATTCTAATGCTGTTAATTTATCTCAACTTATTTTCTCTGCTGCTGCTGAATCAGTACAAACAACACCTTTTAATAGTGCTATTTAAAAATTGCATTTAATCAAGAACAAACTCGAGGTTAGCAGGTGGTTCACGCCCCCATCTGACTAAAGAGGAGCAGCAGCGCAGAAGGACTAACAAATTATGTCTTTACTGTGCCAGTAATGGACACTTCTTACAAGACTGTCCTCTCCACAGCATGCGACAGCCTACAGAACCATCTTATGTTTTTCCCATCCTCATTCTGGATTTGTTTGCACTTCACTTCCCGTTTCCACAGCCTGTTCTGATACCAGGGCTAAGGCCCAATCCACCAACTCAAGTCTCTGCCGCCAGTCCAGGGGTGCCAGACTCTGCCACCAGTCCAGAGGCACCAGTCTCTGCCACCAGTCTAAAGGTGCCAGCTCCTGACTCCTGTTTCGAGGTGCCATCCTCTGCCTCCAGTTCCAAGGTGTCATCCTCTGCTTACAGCTCCAAGGTGCCATCCTGTGCCTCCAGTTCCGAGTTGCCAGTTTCAGCCTCCAGTTCAGAGTTGCCAACTTCGGACTCCAGTTCCAAGTTGCCAGCTCCTGCCTCCAGTTTCACCATGTCAGCCTCCACCTCCAGTCTTACGCTGCCAACCTCTACCTCCACTAGAGACTTTGCTTGATTTAGAGGTGACGCTGCCCTTGCAGTCTGCTCCAGAGGCGATGTTGCCCTTACAGTCCATTCCAGAGAGGTCCCTGTCCCTCCAGTCTGTTCCAGAAAGGGCCCTGTCCCTCCAGTCTGTTCCAGAAACATTGCTGATGGTTCAGCTCGAGTTGCCATGCAGTTCAGTTCAGCCCGCGTTGCCACGCAGTTCAGTTCAACTCGAGTTGCCTTCTGGCTTTATCTGGTCCAAGACTTCTCATAGTGCTGTCCAGCCCGAGGCTTCTCACAGTGTTGTCTGGTCCAAGGCTTCTCACTGTGCTGTCCGGTCCAAGGCTTCTCATCGTGCTGTCTGGTTCGAGACCTCGCACCGTGCTGTCCAGTCTGAGTGGTGTGCCCAGCCTGCCGCCCCAGTTGGGGACTCATGATCTGCCGTCCCAGTTTGGGACTTTCCAGAGACTGCTGCCCAAGTCAGGGATTTCTGCTCTGCCGACCCAATCGTGGAATCTCCAGAGACTGCTTTCCAAGTCGAAGACTCCACAGAGTCTGCTATTGAGACAGAGCACCCAGAGTCTGCTATTGAGCCAGTGCACACAGAGTCTGCTTTTGAGCCAGAGCGCATAGAAACCTCTTCTGAATCAGATTCTTCTTTAGTCTTCTTTGACAGTGACCTCAAACAGTTTACTTCCATACTTCAACTTTGTATCAATCAGTTTCTAGAATTGGCAGATTACTTTGTTGACCAATTAATCAAATGGGTTTAATTATTATGTGTTTCAGAGGGGAGCCACATATTTGGGCCTTATCATTACTTAATTCCGATGACCCCATTATCAATAATACCATGGACTTTATTAATGCTGTTTGTCAGAAGTACTCTCCATCTACAGTCACGTCTCCTGGTCATAGTTCTTCTGTTTCCATTTCGACCTCTGTATCAGTTCCTGAGTTCATTCATAAATCATCTATGTATGTTGCATCCATTGGTTAATCTATATCTTCAAAAAATAAAGAGAACAATAAAGAAAAAAAGCTTCCTGTCTGCCACAAACCTTGGTTGCTGGTTTCATGGGCGTATCGCCATCTTATCATAAAACAAAAAGTCCAGTTCCGACGCTAGATTGAGACTCAGACTCTGACACCGAATTTGATGTTTCTAGAGACTTAGTGGATGGACTTGACAATTCTTTTTGTGCTTTCAAAGAATTGGGCTTTGTCTGCACTCCATTGGACAAGGGTTCAATTGTGTCTCCAAGAAAATCCCAGAAAAAACAGAAGAAAAAAGCCTGAAAGAAACTTTTTATGGAGCGTCTGTAATCCGCTCCTGTAAGGGGGGGATAATGTTATGATTTGCCTCTGGGACTATTTTGGACTCTATTGTTATGTTAACAAACAACTAACAACTGAATCTCTGGCTCTAATATAGTAAACAAACCTACATAATAAAAAAACAGTATCAAACGCAGCATTTCATTAGCGGTCATTCCCCTATAAAGAAGATAAACATGAAAAAGTAAAAAAAAAAAGCGCAGAATATATATACAAAACAATTTATTAAATAATAAAATAAAAGATTCAATAATAACCAAAATACTGAAATATATAAGTATATAAATATATTAAATATATTAATGACAGAGCTCTGTATAATATCATGTAATAAAATATATCAAGATAATAAATTGCCAGCTGAAAAATAATTATATATAAAAAATTTAACCATATGAAATAGTCTTAGAACCTGAATAAAATTAATATTATCTAATATCCTCCGATATACCCGATACAATGTATCTGATACACTTTCTTGTGTCCACGAGGATTATAAAATCCACACAATATATCCAATGTAGTGTATCTGATGGTCTCTTTTAAGTTCACGGGGATATAAGGTCCACAAAGCTCACCCGCCTCAGACCAAGACAAGCCTACTTACCGCCTGAACGGCTGTTGTAAATTACGGCTAAAGTCTATAATAATCTTGCATCAATGGAGAGTAGACAAAAGTATAGTAAATCTCAATAGTCCAAGCCGCTAAACATCAGAAAAAGTAATCCACAGCACTCACCCTTGACAGATCACGATAAAACCAGTCTTCCTTACATAGACGGCAATATAGAATCAAGCTGGAATAGAGGTATGGTGCACACCACAGTGTGGATGTGGAAAGTTCCTTGAAAACGATGATAGTAAATCCCCAATGTGAAAAGTTCTCACGTCTGATATTAACAGCTGGCAACAAGCAGCACTGATGAAGCAATTGTGACGTGTTTCGTCTGTCTTGCAGACTTTCTCAAGCAGTACTGATATATTGTGTGGATTTTATTATCCTTGTGGACACAAGAAGGAGTATCAGATACATTGTATCGGGTATATCGGAGGATATTAGATAATATTAGGTTCTAAGACTATTTCATATGGTTCAGTTTTTTTTATATATAACTATTTTTCAGCTGGCAATTCATTATCTTGATATATTTTATTACATGTTATTATACAGAGCTCTGTCATTAATATATTTATATACTTATATATTTCAGTATTTTTGTTATTATTGAATATTTTATTTTATTATTTAATAAATAGTTTTGCATATATATATATGTTAATCTTTTCCATGTTTATCTATCGTTATGTTACCCTGCAGTACCTGTGGAACAACAGAGGTGCTGATGTTCTGTTTTTTCCAATATCAGGGGTTAACTACCACAGCTAGTTAATCACCCACATCTGAGGGTCTTATTCGTATATACCTGCCTCTTCCAGCTTTCCTTGGTGGTCATTAATGTTCCTGACCTTGTTTATGTTTGTGCCTTGGATTACTGCCCTGCTTTCTCTTTTTCTGTGGATGTCCATGCTCAGCCAGTTCCTGCTTCTTTGTACAGCATTAATCAATCACCTGTATCTTCTCCTGCAGGTAACCTGACATTTGCATTACATCTGCCAATCTGCTATACCTGAAAATCTGTTTATACTCCTACCCGGTCTGTGTTCATTGCATCACCTGGATTCTTGTTTTCTCTGCAATAAACAGCTCAATGTTTTCATCATATGCCTGGCTCCGTGGCTATATTTGCAAGACCTAGTTTGTTGAACAGTTTTGTAACAATGAGTTTGGTTTTAGAGACATTAAATTTAAGGAAGCACTGGAACATCCAAAATGAAACTACATCAATTTGAAATGGAGAAAGTCCGCATGAGAGTACAATTTCCACCAGTGCTGCTCAGTGATGATGGTTAGAGAGGGAAGGAGGAGTTAGTGACATCAGAGATATCACAACATTGTGAAAAAGGTAGATCCATGGAGTGGCCACTGGAATGAGAGGGAGAGGAGTACCAATGTGACCGACTGAAGGCTGACGAGAGGAAAAGAAAATTGGAGGTGGCTGCGCCAGTGGGATTGTCAATCAAGATGCTAAAGTCACCCAAGATAATTGAAGGAAGGTCAGTGGAGAGAAAGGTGCAGCAAAGTTATTAAAGAATTTGGAGATTTGACCTGGAGGACGGTAAATGATTGCAAAATGAAGATGAATCGGGTTGAAGACGTGAATGGAAGAGACCATGAAGGAGAAAAAGGAGAACACATTCAGGAGGGTTAGACCTGAAAAATGGAAGTGAGGAAAAGAAGGACATCCATGCTGAAATATTGTTAGACCCCAAATCATGGGGTAAGGGAGACATATAGACCCTCAATGAAGAGAGCAACTGAAGATGTGGTGTCAAATAGGGAGAGCCAGATTTTAGTGACGGCAAGAAGGTTATGAGATTTGGAGATGAAGAGGTCATAGATAAAAGACAATTTGTTAAAGACAGATTTAGCAATCTAAAGGACACAGGAGAGTGGGTGTAACAGATTCTGGATACTTCTACTACTAATCTTGATTAGCGCTGGCTTACCTGAGGTGCGGAGTCTAACGATCTCCCCGGTGTTCACCAAAAACCGCCGCAAGGCGGGGTGGGCTTCGCTGCAAGGAGTCGCAGGTCGCAGTCCTCAGGTTCGCCCCAAGATGTAGTACAGTGGAGTGGAGCGGAGGTTGCGGAGTCAGACAAGCCGGTTCGGTACACAGGAATGGAGTCAGGCAGAATCAGGAGGCAACTCGGAGTCAACAAACCAGGTTCGATAGGAGAGCCAGAATAGTCAAACAGGCAGAGATCAGCACACAGGAAGACACAGGAGACTGGAAGACACAGCAATCCACAAAGCACAGGAGCCAGGAACAGGTAAGTGTTGCTCTGACACTCAGCGAGTGTCAGAGAGAGGTTTTTATCCTGACAGGGATTCAAAATCCCCGCCTCTAGGTTGTGGTCATGTGACCGCCTCCGGGTGCGGTCACGTGGTATTGGATGCGGAAGTGCGGCTTCCGGAGTGGCGGAGGTAAGTCCGTTACAGTACCCCCTGCCATAAATGTGGACTCCGAACACCTAATATGGTTTTAAGGGAAATTTTTTATGGAATAATTTAAGTAGACGGGGAGCATGCAGATCAATGGCTCTTACCCATGAGCGCTCCTCAGGGCCGTAACCCTTCCAATCCACCAAGAACTGTATAGCACCTTGAACTTTACGAGAATCTAGGATAGTTTTAATCTCATATTCGACTTGATCCCGATCCACAATAGGAGGAGAAGTTCTAGATGAGGTGGAGAATCTGTTGGTTACCATCGGTTTTAACAAGGAGACATGAAAACCTTTAGGTATGCGTAAAGAGGGAGGCAGACTCAATCTTAAGGCTACGGGATTAAAAATCTCAGAAATAGCGAATGGGACAATGAATTTGGGAGCAAATTTTTTACTGGGAACCTTTAAACGAATGTTTTGGGTGGAGAGCCATACCCTGTCACCGACTGAAAAACTTGGGGTCACTCTCCTCCTTTTATCGTAGAATTTTTTGGAACGAGTGGTTGCTTTCTTTAAATTTATCTTGGTCTGTTCCCAAATAGTGGAGAAGTTACGAAACACCACCGCCGGAACTTCAGAAGAAGTGATTTGCGAGAAGGTGGGTAGTCTAGGATGGCAGCCATAAAGAACAAAAAAGGGGGAGTTAGAGATGGCCTCATAGAAATGATTGTTATGGGCGAACTCGGCCCAAGGGAGAAGGTCCACCCAGTTATCTTGGTTACTTGAGATAAATATTCTTAGAAACTTCTCTAATTCTTGGTTAGTTCTCTCTGTAGCCCCATTGGACTGGGGATGAAAAGTGAAGCTTAATTACAGACTTATTGCAAAAAGACCTCCAAAATTTTGATATGAATTGTGGTCCACGATCGGAAACAATATGTTGAGGAAAGCCATGGAGGCAAAATATTTCTTTAATAAAAATATCGGCTAAGGAGGAGGAAGAAGGAAGGCCTTTAAGAGCAATAAAGTGGGCTGTTTTAGGGAAGCGATCCGTGACCACTAGCACCACAGTACAGGATTTGGAAGGAGGAAGGTCTGTGATAAAGTCCATTGAGATCTGTGACCAGGGGTAATCAGGAATGGGTAATGGGAGCAAACATCCATAAGGCTTTTTCCTAGAGGTCTTGTTTTGAGCACATTTGGAACAAGCAGAAACAAATCTCTTCACATCGTCCAGTAAAGAAGGCCACCAGTAACTTCGGGACAACAAGTCCCAAGTCTTGCGGATGCCGGCATGCCCAGAGAAGAGAGAGTGATGAGCCCAGCTAACGAGTTGAGTGCGTAGACGTGGCAAGATGAATGTTTTGCCCGGAGGGCAACCTTTGTTCAGGTGTGTAGTTGCCAATTCTTGACAGGGGTCTACAATGAATTTATTGTCTTCCAAGGGTTCCATGTCGGCTGGATCAAAAGAGCGAGATAAGGCGTCTGCCTTCGTATTCTTGGATCCAGAGTGAAAGGTGATGTTAAAATCAAAGCGTGAGAAGAATAAGGACCACCTTGCTTGCCGAGGGTTTAGACATCGGGCAGTACGTAAGTAAAGCAAATTCTTGTGGTCGGTATATATGGTGATTGGAAATTGCACCCCTTCTAGTAGATGTCTCCATTCGGAGAGAGCCAGCTTGATGGCCAGGAGCTCTTTGTCACCAATCCCATAATTCCTCTCAGCAGGTAACAAGCGATGGGAAAAGAATCCACAGGGATGAAGTTTACCAGAAGGGCTTCGCTGTGACAGTACGGCTCTAGTACCAACGGAAGAGGCATCTACCTCCATGACAAACGGACGTGAACAATCCGGCTGTTGAAGAATGGGTGCAGATGAGAAGAGAGACTTTAATAATATAAAGGCTTGGATAGCCTCAGTGGACCATATACTAGCATCAGCAGATTTACGGGTCAATGCCGTGATGGGAGCCACAAGAGAAGAATATCCTTTGATAAATTGATGATAATAATTGGAGAATCCTAGGAAGCGTTGGGTGGCCTTAAGACCAGAAGGTTGGGGCCAGTCAAGTATGGCTTTCAATTTGATGGGGTGCATCTGCAGACCGGTACCAGAAATAATATATCCCAGGAAAGGAATTTGTTTTTGCTCGAAGGTGCATTTTTCTAATTTGCAAAACAGATGATTTTCCCGGATACGAGAGGACTTCCAGTAAATGACTGCGATGAGATACTAGATCTTGAGAAAAGATGAGGATGTCGTCCAAGTAGATCACTACGGATTGATACAAGAGGTCTTGAAAAAGCTCACTCATAAAGCCCTGAAAGATGGCCGGGGCATTGCATAACCCAAAGGGCATGACCAGGTACTCAAAGTGGCCATCTCGGGTGTTGAACACCGTTTTCCATTCATCCCCCTCCTTAATGCGTATGAGGTTATACGCTCCTCTGAGATCAAGTTTAGAGAAGATGGTGGCACCCTTAATCCGGTCAAACAATTCGGAAATCAGTGTCAGAGGATACCAATTTTTAACGGTAATGGCATTCAGGCCTCTGTAATCTATGCAAGGGCGGAGGCCCCCATCTTTCATTTTTACGAAGAAGAAGCCAGCCCCAGCTGGGGAGGCAGACTTGCGGATGAAGCCCCTTTTTAGATTTTCTTGGATGTACTCCTCCATAGCCTTAGACTCCGGGAGGGAAAGGGGGTAAACACGGCTCCTGGGAATGGGTTTACCAGGTATCAGATCAATGCCACAATCCCAGATTCTGTGAGGAGGAAGTCTAGTGGCCTCTTGTTGACAAAAAACATCAGAGAAGGTATTGTATGGTTCATGCAAAAGAGTCACAGGAAATTCTTGGGAACGTCTGGGATTATTCGGAGGAACCACTTTCTGAAGGCAGTGAGAGAAGCAGGACTGTCCCCAGGACAATATGTGACCTGATTTCCAGTCTAAGGTGGGGGAATGGAGACGAAGCCATGGAAGTCCTAGGATGACTGGGTTGGTAGATTTCTGAATTACTAGAAAATAATCTTCTCCTGATGAAGCGCTCCTATCTGAAGGAGGGGAATGGTGCATACCAGAATGGACCCCTCAGGAATTCTTCCCCATCAATGGCCAGCAAAGAGATGGGTTGTTCCAAAGCTTGTGTGGGAATAACGAATTGTTTAACTACTGCGGCAGAGATGAAATTTCCTGCTGCTCCGGAATCAAGAAGTGCCGACTGCGGGAAAGTCTTTATTCCTAACTGAAGGGAAATGGGAATAGACAGGCAATCATTACTACCAGGAACTGACTGACACTGAGAGAAGAGGCCCAATGATACAGCTCCTGAACTCGTTAGGCCCTGTCGTTTCCCGGGCATTTGGAACAAGAACTCAGAAGATGGCCGCTCTCCCAACAATATAAACACAACTTGCTCCAAAATCTCCTCTCCCTTTCTTCGGCTGACAGGCGGGTCCTCCCCAGTTGCATGGGCTCTTCGGGAGGAAGAACAGGGGTTTGGAAGTTGGGGGCAAGCGAATCATACTACGCCGAGATTGTTCCTTCTCGGAATTACGTTCCTTAAAACGCAAATCAACCTTGACACAGAGAGAGATAATATCATCCAAAGACGTAGGGAGTTCCTGAGATACCAGCTCGTCTTTGATCCGGTCTGAAAGGCCCTGCCAGAACGTAGCTACTAGGGCCTTATCGTTCCAGCGAAGTTCAGAGGCCATAGTTCTGAAGTGGAACGCATACTGTCCCACAGACTGGTTTCCCTGGCGGAGGCGTAATAAGCCGGAAGCGGCATTGGACACCCTTCCTGGCTCATCAAATATTTTCTTGAAAGTAGACAAAAAGACGTTGAAGTTATATAGAATGGGATCATCCCTCTCCCATAAATGGGAAGCCCATGCTAAGGCTTGACCGGACAATAAAGAAATCACATAAGCCACTTTCATTTTTTCAGAAGGGAAGTTCCCTGGTAATAGCTCAAATTGTATGGAGCATTGATTTAAAAATCCTCTGCAATATTTGGGGTCCCCATCGAATTTGGGTGGGTTAGGTATCCGTAACTGCGAGGAAGAAGCTGCTGCGACGGCCTGAGGTTCAGGGGCCACTGCTGGCCCAGGTGGTCCACCAGCCACTAGGGTGTTCTGGACAACATCCAACCGGGTAGATAGACTATTGAGGAATTTTAAAAGTTGCTCTTGGTTAGCCTCTTGCTTATCCATCCTTCCCACTAAATGCTCCAACAGATCTTTAGCTGCGGCACCCACGGTCAGTGCAAACTGTAACAGATTCTGGATACTTGTACTACTAATCTTGATTAGCGCTGGCTTACCTGAGGTGCGGAGTCTTACGATCTCCACGGTGTTCACCAAGAACCGCCGCAAGGCGGGGTGGGCTTCGCTGCAAGGAGTCGCAGGTCGCAGTCCTCAGGTTCGCCCCAAGATGTAGTACAGCGGAGTGAAGCGGAGGTTGCGGAGTCAGACAAGCCGGTTTGGTACACAGGAATGGAGTCAGGCAGAATCAGGAGGCAACTCGGGAGTCAACAAGCCAGGTTCGGTACACGGATTACAAGAACAGAGGAATGGTCAGCAAGCCGGTTCGGTACACAGGGATAGGAGAGCCAGAGTAGTCAAACATGCAGAGATCAGCACATAGGAACACACATGAGACTGGAAGACACAGCAATCCACGAAGCACAGGAGCCAGGAACAGGTAAGTGTTGCTCTGACACTCAGCGAGTGTCAGAGTGAGGTTTTTATCCTGACAGGGATTCAAAATCCCCGCCTCTAGGTTGTGGTCATGTGACCGCCTCCGGGTGCGGTCACGTGGTATTAGATGCGGAAGTGCGGCTTCCGGAGCGGCGGAGGTAAGTCTGTTACAGTGGGAGGGAAGGAAGTGGATAGAAGTCGACAAGGTTGTCAGGTTGTTGGTACAGAGGGGTGAGTCTACTTTTTAGAGTGCGGTTACTTAGAGGTGGGGCATGGGTTAGGATGGGAGCCTAGGTTGGGAGAATATTCACAGGATGCATTGAGGAGGGAAAGGGTGTGAGGGTAAGTGGGATAAGTTGTGGCTTGACAGAGGGGATTTGAGAGGGAGTAGAAAGCAAAAGATTTTGCATTAGTAGGGAATAGGGGTGGGAGAGGAGTTCATTTAAAAAGGAGAGCGGGTGGCTGGGTGGCATGGTGGGAGTAAGAGACAGTGGCAATAATGCTGTGGCAAGAAAACAGCAATATGTTAGAAAGAAATGATGCAGTGGCAGTATAATGACAAGAAAAACAATGAAAGTACAGAAAAGGCAATAGGGAAGGCGTGGTAGATCAAGGCAATAATGACATCAAATACAGTTGAGAGAATGAGGTAGAAGAGTGGCACAAAAGTAATAGAGAGAAACAGATTAGATGCTAGTAACTTAGAGAAAATGAAACTAGGTAATAAAGTAAGCAATGGAACAGAGATGTGTATTGTTTAGAGGAGGTTCAAACGTCAGAGGATGGTGTTTATAGGATTTCAGAAGGTCCAGTGGTCAGAGTAAAGAGTAATACGGAAGCTGGAGAATGCAGATGGTGGGAGACAATTTTAGCTCATTCATACATTAAATTCCATGGTTACAATTCAAATTGAATTAAGCACTCAGAAAATTTTCAGGAATGCTATAAGATATTTAAATGGGCAACGGTCATTTCTTTGTGCTTGATTAAATATATCACCAAATATTAAACTAGCTGTCCAAAAAAAAATATATGTGCTTATTGTTTTTTAGTGCTTTAGTGTTTTTATATGTATTTAGTGCTTATATTTGTAATCAATTATGTTAAACTGAAATCTCGGTCCCAATTTAGAAAATACAGTAAATAATAATACAAATATGAGTTTAGGAGAATTTTCTGTTGATTATATTCCTATATTTAGGCCCATTTAAGAATTAATTTTGATTTATTACTACTAATATATAACAGTTTGCCCTTGAGGGGTAGACTGTGGTTAGTGGTTCCATTAAGCTATAAATGTAAGCAATCAATGTAATCAATTAATTGATTAACTAAGATCTAAATAAAGTAATTTTTCATTTATGTCAGTAACTATTTTTTGGTAATATTGGAAAAATCTAATTATGTTGTTATATTTAATAGAACCAACAATGGTATCAACTCCTTAATACAGTTTATTGAATATGGTTAAGAAATTGTAACTTGTCCAATACCAACATCAAGGTCACCCATAGGAAGTGCTATTGTGTTTTTGACAAAATGTATTGTAATAATCCTACAAGTATGAGTGAATACTTACCCTGAAATCATGAGGCTTCTACTGCACTAATTCTTTGTGCCAAGTTCTCTAGGAACCCATAAAAATAACAAACAAATTATACTGGATACTGTGATGAAGATGCAATAAGGGATTCACTTGGAGCTTTAACCTGGTCTGGAGACGTTCATTGTGGAGGAACATAAAATGTTAGCTAACTTCACATCAAGGAGCATCCAGGATGAGCTTGGATGTGTGCTAGTACGCCACTTCTTTATACTGTATTATATTATAAACAGCTGTGACAGTGTGCACCTGCGCTTTGGTTTATATATCAATAAACACAGGTGCAAATATATTTACAGGTCTTCATGTAGCAGACCATGACGGCTTTTAGGCTGATGCCTCTGCATTTTTTACATTTTTAAACAACTCTCACTAGGTGCAGACACATTTCTATGATTACGTAAACTCTATCTAGCTTCTCCACAGGAAGTTAGACATGAATGATGAATGGATAGATACATACCCCCAAGTCCATGAATGTCATAGCATCACTCTGTCTAATTTAATTACAATATCACTGTCAGATGCAGAATACATTTCATTTTGTTTACATTCTGCTACAGTAAATAATAGCACTACATGCTGATTATTTTATCTAGTTAAGTTGTTGCCTGCAAGGGTTTGCTTGGTAATGTCCTGCTTCAAGACAAAGGTGTACTCATTGATTGTTTAACTGAAGCTACATTTTTTTTAAACTAAACTAAACATCTAATTCATGTAAAATTAAGATACAAAAATCAATGTGAGAACAATCAACTATGTCTCTAAGGGTTTGCAAAGTGTCTAAGACTGTCATATTACCATTTGAAATAGATGCTTGGAAACTATGTACTGCACATATTTGCTGGTCTTAAAATACCCTATCAATAAAATCTGATAATAAAAGAGCACTAATCATACAATAAAAGTTGCTCAAATAGAAATAGGCACCTTGTTACATGAATACATGTTAAAAACTTATCCCATGATGGAATCTTTACTTAGAACTTATTTTCTGATATTGTCTTCTGTATAGGTGGGGAAACTTAATAAAGATTATTGACTCAAAATATTGTTAGAATGTAGTTTATTTTTTCTACATGCAGAGAACAGTTTAGAAGTGAGACACCTCTGAGTCCTTTCACATAAACATTGAAGTGTATGCTTTCAATATGTGGATTGTTAATGATACATATTTTCTAGGCTAAATATTTTATTCCGGCCTCTCACTCTGCACCTGGCTGGTCATTAATTGCTACCTGTGAACAGTGTTCTGCTATGTTCCAGCCTCCTGCCATGCTGATCTATGTTCCTGTATTTTGGACATTCTGCAATACACTTTTCTATTCCCTTGACCCTGGCCGATTACCATTATTTCAAGATCACAGTTTCCAAACTTCCAGTATTGTAAGTGTTCAACTCCTCCTGTGATTTCACCTGTTGCTCCGTGTGTATTATCTGCTCTTCAGTGACTGTGATTTCATGCATATCCTGGATTATACAGTGTCTATGATTGTTTATGATGTGCTCCACTCCACTATCTCCTTCATACCTCCCAACTGTCCCAATTTAGGTGGGACAGTCCTGATTTGACAGCTCTGTCCTGCCATCCTGATCAGGACAGCTTTGTCTTATGGGTGGGAAATTTGGGAGGTTGATTTCAGTCACTGCTGCTCTGCATGCACAGTAAAACAATGTGGAACTATGAGTTTCACTTGCAATCCCCTAAAGCTGGCGTGGGTGATTGGGAGGGGTCCAAGTGCAACTGAAGTACAATAAGGGCATGCACATATGAGATTCGGCCTATTCTGAGAATCTCCAGATACGTTTGTTTGCCGGTGTATCTCTTACAGTGCTCAATCCATGGATCATCAGCACAGATCTTAACAGTTTGCTTTTTGTTTAGTTTTTAAATATAGTAGTACCACATATAAAGAGCAGAGTGTATTTTTTTCCCCATAATTCTCTTTATTAAAGCTTTTAATTACAGGGTACAAAAAAAAAGTACACTATAAAATACAAGGGATAAGGGGGAGAGGGAAGGGAAGAGGAAAGGGAAGAAGAAAGGAAGGCAGTACATATCAATACAATCAAACATTTTAACAAATTGTGATTAGTTCATGTTACAGCATTGGGAGCAACTTCTAGATATTACTGTGACAAATTTAGAGTGGGACTAAAAGAATCTGGTCGAACCAGAGTTTTGGAGACATATTGATTCCAGTCAAACCATTTCATGTGGGGAGAGGAGGCAGAAGAGGTGTATAGCACTCCCATAGTTTCCATATCACAGCTTAACTGAACCTTAGAAATTATCTTGGCTATGGAATGCAACGTAGCAGATTTCCACAATTGGCCTATCACCGCATGGGTAGCTATAAAAATGTGACCTATGACATACTAATAAAACTTGTGGAGGAAAAAGGTGTAAAAGTGCCACTTCTGGAGTATTAGGAATCAGAGTTGAGTGACCCTTGATATTAAGATATACACCTCTGCCCAGAGACACGAACCACAGGGCAACTCCAGAAGACATGAAAGATGTCTCCTATCTCTCCACACTCGCGCCAACAAGCCCTGGGCCCAGGGCCATCTTTTCCAATGGGCACGATGGGCAGGTGCCGGGGGGCCCCACGGGCAAGGGGGCCCCATAGGCAGGGCTCTTAATTAGAATAAATAATCCTGCAAAAGAAGAAACCTGCATAAAAACCCTTCAAGGGTCACTGAGCAAGTACATCTATCTATCTCTATCTCCATATATCTATATCTATATCTGTATCTCTATACAACTATATCTATATATATATATCTATATCTATATATGTAGGGGCCCCGGTGCACTGCTTTGCCCGGGGGCCCATAATGTTGTTAAGATGGCCCAGGCTGGGCCGGCCATATCTATATATATATATATATATATATATATATATATAGAGAGAGAGAGAGAGAGAGAGAGAAAGAGAGAGAGAGAGAGAAAGAGTCTGTGGAGTAACTTGTAGAGCATCTCCGTGTGGTTCAAACACTTCGACATCTAATGGGCATTTTGGTAAATAATGTCCCATTGATTCGGTTCAAATACCCGGTCGAGATCTCTTTCCCAAGCTAGTTGGGGGGAGGCCTTCACCGGCTTGGTAATTGTGCTAAGGTGAGTGTACCAAATGTAGATTGCCGTTCCAGATGACAATCTGGTAAAGAGGAGGGCTGGAGGGTGTTGTAAGAAGAGACATTGTGTGCGCAGGGAATGTAAACAATGTCTAATTTGGAGATATTTATAGAAATCTTGACTAGGAATTTGGAATTTTTCCCTCAAATAAGAGAAGGGTAATAGAGATGAGTCAGAATAAAGTGTTTTAATATTGGTAACACCCTTTGAGTACCACAAGAACACGTTTAGATTAGGTACGAGTTTAGATAAAGCAAGGAGGGAGAGATTAGAAGTAGGGAGGGTGACCACATTAGATATCTTTAGAAATTTGTCCCAAATTATAAGAGCATCACTCGTGAGACATGGTAAGACAGCCTGAGGGGGCCTCCAGGATTTGGGAATCCAGAGATCAGTCAATGGAAATATGAAATTAAGGCCTCTCTCCAGGTCAACCCAAGGTTTATGGGAACCTGGAAAAGACCAGTCTTGGAGCTGTGCTAAGACCCCCTGTCTTTTTTGAACAGGACATAATTGTATGGACGAATGTAGGTGGCTTTTCCTTCCATACATAAGAGGTAAGTATACAACGTAATATTTCTATATAAAATTTGGGCAGCGTAAATGGCAACAAGGTACATCATTTTGGGCAAGAGGAACATTTTAAACGTGGCTATCCTGCCTAGCCAGGAGACCTTGTGATATTGCCACAATTTTGCTAAAGTATTTAATTGTATCGATAAAGGAGTATAATTAGCCTCAAGCAAGGAGTTTAGATGGCGAGTGATTATAATTCTTAGATAGGACATGGAAAGGGACCTCTAAGAGTATGAAAAAGCCACCTTCAGGCGCACCAGGAGAGAGTCTGCTATATTAATAGTGAGAGCATCTGTTTTGGATGTGTTAAATTTGTAGTAAGAAGCCCTTCCAAATTTCTGCAGCAAATCATGTAAGGATGGTAGTGAGGTCTCTGGATTATTCACATATAACAAAATGTCATCTGCAAAAAGACATAATTTGTGGGTGGTTTCTGCTAAAGTAATGCCTGGGAGTTGAGGATGTTGCCTAATGCACCCGACCAGAGGTTCAATAGCCAAAAGAAAAATGAGAGGCAAGAGGGGGCATCAGGTACAGTTGGAAAGTGTAAATTTAACTGATGTGAAGCGATTGCTATAAACCGATGCAGAGGGGCCCCTATACAGAGCTAAAATGGATTTGAGTATTTCACCACTAAAACCAAACCGAGCAAGGACCCCACTCATATAGCCCCAATGCAGCCTATCAAAGGCTTTTTACGCATCTAATGACATAATTAACAATTCGTGGTGGGATTTTTTAGTTTGCTCTATAATATTGATGGTTCTACATGTATTATCGGATGCTTGTTGTCCAAGAACGAAGCCAACCTGGTCGGGATGAATCAAGGCCGGGATGAGGGGCTAAGTCTATTAGCGATCAGTTTGGCATAAATTTTTATGTCTGAATTAAGGAAGGCAATTGGTCTATAATTCTGGCATTGGTTCGGGTCCTTACCCGGCTTGGGGATCGTGACAATATGGGACTCTAGTATCTCCGAAGGGAAATTCCCCTGGTGAGTACTGACATTAAATAACTGTTCTAAGAGTGGGTTGAGTTCAGTCTGAAACGTAGCATAAAAATTATTAATGAATCCATCAGGTCCCGGAGATTTATCTTTGGGTAGGGATTTAATGTCCAAGGGGCATTCAAGGAAATTTTGGAGTCAGATCCAGGGATGGTAGTTTTAGCTCACTTAAAATCTCCTCAATTGGGTTGAGGAGAGGAATCACATATGCAGAGATTACATAATTTGGAATAATATGCCGCAAAGTAATAAGCTATATCCCGCGGATTATATGTTCTGGCACCTGATTCGTCAACCAAATATTTAATACAATTTTGGGCCCTCTGGCCTCGCAACTTTCTACCAAGTAGTCTCTCTACTCTATTCCCTGATACATAGTATTTCTGGTGAAGTCTAGGGTAAGTAATAGTGTTTGTAGTTGATTTCTAGTTTGAGATATACAGGACATGGGATCTTCTGAGGGATGGGTCTTATTCAGGGACTCAAGGGAGGACAACTCTGCCTCCAACCTCATCTGGTTGCTAAGATACGCTTAAGTCTGGCTCCAGTCTGGATGGCTGTGCCACGCATTACAGCTTTGAGCGTGCACCAGAAGTTAAATACGGACGTGTCCCCCGGTGAGTTAGTGGCAATAAACATATCAAGCGTATCTTTAAAAGCGACCTTTGCTAGTGTGTCAGGAGGTATGGAGCCATTCGCCATGTACCAGGGGGAATTACCCGATGAGGAAATCACCAGGTCCAGACTACCAAGGCATGATCAGACCACGATATTGGGAGGATCTTGATTGACCTGGAATTCTGTAAAGACCATTTATCCGACAGAATCAGGCCAATTCTAGAATAAGAATTATGCACTGAGGAGTAATACGTATAGTCTCGTTCCAGCGAGGCATGAGTCCTCCAGACATTGTAAAGTCCAAACTCTGCCAACAATCTGGCAAAGGCAGCTGAGGGTCCAGTTATATTGTCTATTGTACGGAGAGATGTCTGTGATGATCTGTCTAATTTGGGATCAGTTACAATATTAAAATCTCCCATAAGAATAAGAGTGCCCTGTTTATGTTTATCAATATCTCGTAACGTGGATCTAAGGAAAGGAACTTGTTTCGAGTTGGGAGCATATAGAGAAACGATCGTAACTAATTTACCATCTAGTAATCCCACCACAATAAGATATATCCCATTTTTGTCTTCAAAACTAGAGTTAAAAATAAAGTTGGATTTGGAGCTAAACAGAAGAGCCACCCCATTACGTTTAAAAGGGGCATTTGCAGTGAAACGCAGTGGCAATCTATGGTGTTTAAAGGCAGTGGGGGCTTTAGCCAAGAAGTGCGTTTCTTGCACTGCGACAATATCAGCTTTTTGCTTATGAAAAAATGATAACGCTAATAATTTTTTAGCAGGGGGGTTCAGTCCCCTTATATTCAATAGTAAGAACTTAATCATTTTGGTTTAATAAAGAACTTTAAGAACCTCATGAAAGCAATGGGATTAAAAAGGAGAAAGGAGTACTTGCCTATGGAGTAGAGGGGACCAAGGAGGAAAGGAAATGAATAGGAAGGGAGAAGGGATGACAGGACATAAAAACAAACATAAATAACTCCAATATTGGGATTAAAGTAGTGGCCAGAGGGGAAAGTCATCCAGCAAAATCTGAAACTATGTGGACATGACCCTAGAAAGGGAGTACCCATTCAAAACAAAAACAGAATTGAGTGTAAAAAAAAAAAAAGTTATCACCTGTAAAGTTAACATTACATAGAAAATCTTGCTATAACTTCAGAAATGATATACAGAGTATAATAGAAACTATATAGAAACACTATATAGGAACAATAAAAGAGTCTCGATCAGGTCTTAAATTGCTCACCGACCGGAGTTCCACATTCCACCTTTAGCAGGAGTCTCCCGGCACTGTATAAGAAATGCTCGAATCCCGCAATGGTAAGGACCTCACAGAATCTAGGGGATATAAAGTAGAGCTGAATTGCTCCAAGGTGAAGTAGACCTTCAAGCGGAAGTAGTGGAAGTAGTAGAAGTATTAAACTAGCCTTCTCCAGCTACATGCGACCAGTCCTTCTGAGGTCGAGAAAATGGGGCCGAAGTGGCAATTGAAGCTTGAATGTCCCGAGATTGCAATAATTGGATACCATCTTCTACTGTAGCTATCACATGAGTAGAATTATTGCGATGGATACTAAGCTTGATTGGAAAACCCCAGTGTTACTGGATTCGATGATCACAAAGCGTTTTGGTAATGGATTGAAATGAGCGATGTTTAGCCATAGTGGCCGGGGAGAAATCTGTGAATAATTGCAGAATTGCAAAACCTCTTCCGTTGTCTGTGTTCTGGCTGCTTGTAGGATCATTTCTTTAATATGATAGAAATGGACCCGCATGAGCTTGTCTCGGGGCGACGTCTCCAACCCCAATCTTGGTCTTGGGAGTCTGTGGATACGGTCCAGTAGTAGATCTTTATCAGAGGTTTCAGGAAAAAGTTTTTTAAACAAATCTTTAGCAAAGTCCGGAAGGTCTGAAATGGAGATAGACTCGGGGACACCCCGCAGCTTTAGGCTGTTTCTCCGGGAACTATCCTCCACATCAGCCAGCTTATCAGCCATCCCAAAGACATGATTTCAAGTTTCTCATGGGATGTAATGAGTTCATTGTGAGACGCCACCAGCTCCTCCATCTTGTCTTTAATATGGGAAGTTCTCCCACCTATCTCCGCCACTTATTCCTTGACTTCTCATATCGAGAAGCACATTTCAAAGAGAACCTTGGCTTTAAACGAGTCAAACATTAGTTGCATGGATTTAATGGTAGTTGGGGCATCTGGGCCCATTTGTGACAGAACCGAGGAAGATGTAGACTGAATTGGTGCTGGCGAGGTAATTCTGGATCCTTTATGCTTAGGGACCGCCCCTGATAGGGAGGACTGAGGCTTTAAGAACTGAACTGTAGAAGACGTCATTGTGGCCTTGTGTCTTTTAGGAGCCATAGCGACGTCCAGTTCCAGATAACATGTAGGAGAGACCAGATACTTTAGATGATTTAGAAGATGGAACTGAAATCTTTACCAGTTAACATAGTAAAAATCTAATCAGGCAGAGTCATATTAGAAGCAATACAGGTGATAGTGGGCTTGTGAGATCCAGGGCGGGTCTCCCAATTCACAGTCAAATATGATGCATCTCCATGTATATCGCGCCTGTAGGCCTAACACTTATATTAAGAGCTTAGTTAGCTGTGCTTTCCAGCGACCGTGCAGATCCACTACATCGATGCTCTCCACCCGGGTGGAAAGCAGCCCTCACCAGAAGGGTGAGCAAAAATTGGCCTGCGACCGGCAGGTGCCTCACTCCTATGATATTGTTACAACAGTGGTAGTGGTAGTAGGTGCTGCATATGTGGTTCGAGCTCTCGACTGCCATGTAAACTCAGGCAGAACTGTATACTGGGGCTGTAAAATATCTTGTGCTATGAGTTGGAATAATTGGCAGTCTATACCGTGAGTGTAGAATGAGGGCTGGACAGGAGCAAGCCCCTTTCATTCAGGCCCTGATGGCACAGATAGCCCCAGGGGTACTGACCTGGAATCAGCTGGTGTATTGCAGGCTGCCTGGATAGTTACAAGTGGATTACTGCTGGTCAGTTGGTTGAAAGACACTAAAGTTATTCACCAGGTAGAGGCACTGATCAGAGCACACGGCAGAGGGTCTCCGGGGTACTGTTGACCTGTGAGCCCAGTCTCAAGCACTGATCGTGAACCGGAAGTGCGGTTGCAGTGACGGACCGGGGACTTCCGGTTTCTAGTGCCATGGATGGAGCGCAGTCTGGGAGACTCGGGCGAATCGGCAGTAGGGCCACACAACAGGACCGAGGACCGCTGAGGGTAAGGAAGAGTCCCAGTCAGCGTGCGCTCATAGATGGACCGGGGCAATATTCAGGGCGCATATTGTAGCTGGGTGCCTTATGTGGGCAGTAAGTGCCGGAGGAGGGAGGTTGCGGGCTTTTCAGGCTCCGACAGTGTGGGTCCCAGGTGCGGGTCACTTCAGGCGGTGGACCCCTCTCTGTTAGGCCCAAGCGCTGTTCAGGTGGCCCACTACAAGCACACATACAGCCAGGCCTCCTGACAAAGTCCACAGATGATTATGACGAAACACGTTAGCTCAACTACAAACAAGTATTTCATTCCCTCTGCATCTTTATTACACCACTCTTACAGCCATTCTCACTGCTTTTGTTCCGATAGCACAAGGACACAGGGGCAAAAGCAACACATGGTGCTCCACTGACATCTTATAGTGGCACGCATAAAGAGATCACAAGGGTCCTAACATCACTGCCTGGATTGGCACAGAAATCAGCCAGCATACAGTATAAGTAGCAGTGGAACGCAGAAGGTACCTGCTTTCTATTTGACGTCACCCTTGACGCAACACAAAAGCATCTACCAGACTTTACAGAGTAAAAGATGGGAAAATCACAACAGCATTAAGCCGCCCTACAGGATACCACCACTACTCAAACTATATTACATTATAATGCTCTTCCAAGAGCATATTTACCATAAAAATTAGTATTCAGAGCAATGCAGTAAAATATATTCCCACAGGGATGTTTTCTGACCCATGAGGTATTCTATTTCTGTATTTCCAATGTGTATTTTTATTTTAAACTTTTTTATTTGTTTTAGATTTTTGTATTTATATTTTATTTAATTTATATTCATTTATAATCATTATTTTTTATATTACCTTTACAATTTTGCTTTTTTACTTTATATTAATTTACTCTTTTACTTTTTATCCCGTTTATTCTATTCTATTTTCCATTCTGCTTACTTGTACAGCAGTTGACACTTTACTCTCCAGCCTCCGTTCTTTTTTCTCTCCATCTGTATCTTTACCCTTCTATCCTTTTCTCCTCTTTTCTTGTCTCTTCTCTCCACAGAAAGAACATAAAACTAGGCATCCACACTTGCAATAAGAAAAGGCCAAACACAACAAATCCCAGAGCCAAACCAGCATTTTAAAGAATGACTGGTACATTCTACAAGTAAAACTGGTACACCACTACAGGGATAACCGATACATCCTCCCACTCCACAACCTAAAAAGACTTCTGAGGCTTTGAGTCCAGAGGACTGGTCCCGAATTTGAGAGGCAGTTGCTTATTTGTAAATTAAATAAAATTCTTACAAATTCTTACAACTCCATTGCTATCTACTCCCATCTCAGCATAGTGTCACATACCCTTCGGTTTCTAATTTCTGCTGGTAAAGTTGGGGCGCAGAGGGCAGCTTGTTCCATGTCTGGTGGAGCTGCCCAAAACAGAGATCTTCTGGCAAGGAATGCAAAGCTAAATCACAACAATTACTCTCTTGCGTTTCCACCCCTGATCTTTTAGACCACAGAAACAGAAATAAGAGAGAGGTGCCAAAAGACTGATTTTTTGTATATAAGTGAAAAAAGAAAATCTTGTATTCAACTGAAGATGAACGGAGTAGGCATATTGTTTTGAAAAGATATATGTTTAATTAAATGCAAAAACCACAATGTATAAAAAATTAAATTAAAAAAAATAATAATAACCAAAATCAATTAGAGATGGGCGGGCTCAGTTTCCCGAGATCCGAATGCATCCGAATTTTGCCTATCCAAGTACCGAGCCGAACTCTCCCACCCATTCGGAATCGAAATTGAGGCATAAATACCAGCCTCCACAGCAGTCCATCGCTATTTGACAGAGGGAGAGAGCAGGGTTAGGTCACAGGCTGTATTAGCGCAGGGACAGAGCAATAATTGTACACTTTATTCTTTCTATTATTCTTTCATTTAAAATCTATTCAATTCTATTATTAATTCAAATTCTATTAGCAATTGTTAGAGCAGGAAGAGAGGAGGATAGAGGAGGTTTATTTTTCATTTTTTTGCACTGCAAGTGCTTTGGGGTCTCCCATATTCCCCAGTGTTTTAGACTAATTTTTCTGGCTGTCAAAAGTCATATTTGTCAGCAGTTATCTATCTAATAAAATATTTTGCGCTACAAGTGCTTTGGGGTGTTTAATATTCCTCAGTGTTTTGCACAAATTTTTCTGGCTGTCACAAAAAGTCATATTTGTCAGCAGTATCTATCTAATACAATATTTTGCACTGCAAGTGCTTTGGGGTGTTCAATATTCCCTAGTGTTTTACACTAATTTTTCTGGCTGTCACAAAAAGTCATATTTGTCGGCAGTATCTATCTAATACAATATTTTGCACTGCAAGTGCTTTGGGGTGTTCAATATTCCCCAGTGTTTTACACTAATTTTTCTGGCTGTCACAAAAAGTCATATTTGTCAGCAGTATCTATCTAATACAATATTTTGCACTTCAAGTGCTTTGAGCTCATTAAAATGGATTCAAATCAGTCCAAATATGAGCAGAATCAGCAAGCAGGTTCTAGCACCAGTCCTGATGATAGTGTTCCCAGTATATCATCTGGTAAAGCCGATGTAAAAATACATAGTCTTTTTAAATCAGGGAAAAAAACACACCCAAAAAAAATGTAGCGTGTTGAAACGAAAAAGAAGTCTAACTGAGGAAAAGTTAACTGCCGATAAAAAAAAAAATTGCCAACATGCCATTCTACACACGCAGTGGCAAAGAATGAGGCCTTCGCCTTTCTCTATTACTGCCAGATCTAAAAATATTACTGAGGGGTAAATATATTAATGTCCGGATTCTTCAACTCCGGCGTGTTCAGCGTCTTCGGCGATTAAATTTAAACTACCTTGGTCTATTTATTTTTTATATTGTTCAGTCTATACAGGCTGCTTTTTTTCTATTCAACTACAAGTGGAGAGGGGGGGGGGCTATAGAGACAGAAACCAAACTGCCTTTGTCCATTTCTTTGGAATTTTAACTATAAGTGTAGGGTGTAATATACACCCAAAGACGATGGCTACATTGCCAATAGGCTAAGATGGAGAGGAAGACAATCAGGTTTGTGTGCAGAATTAAGGACGGCCTACCAGGGATTAAACTGTTTTCTTCCTAATTTATTAGCTTTAGAATTACCTTACTTATCCAAGAAACTGGTGGAGCACTCAATTTGGTTATTTTATGCCCAAAAACATTGATTTTTAAACAAAATTGCAAAACCAAACCAAACGAAACCAAAACCAAAACCAAAACATGCAAGGGCGGTTTGGCAAAACCAAAACCAAAACACAACGGTAATCCAGATCCAAAACCAAAACCAAAACCAAAACACGGGGGTCAGTGAGCATCTCTAACATCAATAGAGAAATATTCTAAATGAATATAAAAATACATTCATAAATATTAAAAGTGCAATGTGTATCAACCACAGGTCCCGTAACAGCAAAGCAGGCGATTTTAATTTCATATGATGAAAATGCTGTAACACAAAATCTCCTACTGGTGCTCAAATTCACAATCAGATACCACGCACTCTGGGTAAACTCATAAGAAGATGAGTTTACCCAGAAAGAGTGGCCAATTCATTTTATTAAGGGCATTGTGTGAAAGTAATCTGTTTTTTGCTTCTTCTTACAATAACAATGCAATTATAATGCTGCCAATATGGAACTCTATCGAAAATACATAGATCTCACTTTTCTCAATTAGGGAATAAATGTTAATGCAGCGATCATACCAGTCCCAGGGAAATCGCTGTTTAAGTAGGATAACCTCCTATTGATGTCTGCCCAGCTCAATGAATGTTCTCCCACATCCACATTCTAGTTGACAAACTCCCAGATGATAGAGAAAGGTCGCTCTTTGTTTGTGCAGCAATACCCCCCCTAGCACACTGCTGCCTCCAGTGGTGAAGGTGGGAGCGGTGTGGTGAAGGTGGGAGCGGTGTGATGAATGTGGGAGCAGTGTGATGAAGGTGGGAGCAGTGTGATGAAGAGGGGAACAGTGTGATGAAGGGAACAGTGGTGTGGTGAAGGTGGGAGCGGTGTGATGAAGGTGGGAGCGGTGTGATGAATGTGGGAGTGTCAGGCCCGAATAGAGGAGAACACTAACCGGTATTAGCGCTACTGAGCTAGTAGGTGTGGAGTCTAACGTCCCCCTGGTTTTCACCAAGGACCCCCGCAAGGAGGTTTGGAATTCGCTGCACAGGGCACGCAGGTCGCGGTCCTAGTAGTCAGTTGCTGGTGTAGTGAAAGAAGGGTCAGACGGTCCGGGTCAAGCCAATCGGAATGCGTGGTACAAAGGGAGAATCCAGGAGAATCATCAAAACAAGCCAAGGTTGCAGGAACACAGTGGGGCACACAGAAAGGAGGATGGCTAGAGGCAGAAAACCTGTTACTCTGGCACCTTAATGGTGCCAGAGCCAGGTTTAAATAGGGGAAGAAAGTTGCAGTGAATGGACTGAATCAGGCGCTCGTGTGCCGCTAGCGTCTCATTGCCTAGCAACGGGACTGAGCTGGGCGCATGCGCCCGACAGAGCTGGGGGGCATGGCATCCCCAGATGAAAGAAGGGTCAGACGGTCCAGCTCAAGCCAATCTGAATGTCTGGTACAAAGGGAGAATCTAGGAGAATCATCAAAACAGGCCAAGGTCGCAGGAACACAGTGGGGCACACAGAAAGGAGGATGGTCGACAAGCTGGGTCACAACTGGAGAGCAATAACAGGTGAGTGGTCTAGGAAGCCGGGTCACAACGGAGGAACAAACACTTGGAAGCTAGAGGCAGAAAACCTGTTACTCTGGCACCCTAATTGCTACAGAGCCAGGTTTAAATAGGGGCAGGAAGTGGCAGTGATTGGACTGAATCAGGCACTCGTGTGCCGATACTAGCGTCCCGTTGCCCAACGGAGCTGCGGGGCGCGGCATCCCAGTTGCCAGGCAACAGGCCGCGCCGAGTGGTTCACACAGGCGTCCTTCCCCGCTGAGTGGAAGAACAGCGGGGACGGCGCCTGACAGGGAGCAATGTGATGAAGGTGGGAGCAATGTGATGAAGGTGGGAGCAATGTGATGAAGATGGGAGCAGTGTGGTGAAGGTTAGGTAGGAAAAAAGGGGCAAAAGTGTGATGATGCAGCATACATATCTGTTATTTGTTGCTCTTATTGTTGTTATTTTATAGCTATATAGTGTTTTACTTAAATCAATGAACAAACCTGACTGTTACTACGGTAACATTTACTACGGTAATTGTGCTCACTATTATCATTAGTACGGTAATCTTTAACGCTGATTTCTGCGTGAGCCGTGAGCAGAAATCTGGGTTAAAATTACTGTATAAACTTTAATACTGCTAGCACCGTGTTATTCCTAGAATAACGTGTCCGAATTCAATCAGCCCCATAGTGTTGTAGGGCACAGGGCCTACAGGAGTCGGGATTGGAGAAGGGGAGGAATCTGGACTGGAGAAGGGGGAGGAATCAGGACTGGAGAAGAGAGGGGCTGTGAATGTAGAGGGGGAGGGGATAATCTATAAACCGCCCCCCCTAAAATTCTGCATCTGCCCCTGATACCTGCTCAACTGTTTGCATTAAGATACTGTTGATTGTTTGTTTCCTATTGTGCCAAGTGTTGTTTTGCTTTTTTATTGTTCAATACGATGCAATTCACCCTCTCCTCCCCCCACTTCTGTATTTTGTAGACTTGACATACAACAAACCAACAACCCAAAAATAGACACCCACACCAGCCCCTTATACCCCAATAAATTAGGCAGATATGGTAAACATTTAAGGTAAGTCACATACAACCACACCTTTCTCTTTTCTCTCCTTACAGATTACACTTTAGACACCAACCCTCACGTCACACACTACTGCCCCATTGATTTTTGATATAACATGACTTGGAATTCATGACATTTTTGTGTAGGCAGCAAAAGAACACCACTAGCACACAGTCCAAACCGCTTCTAGTATCACACACTCAGCCAATCTGATCTGTGTGTACAAGCTAGTGGGTGTGACCACACAACCCAATTTGACACTGCATTACTAATCCTACCCCCCTTTTTGCAATCAACCAATATAGTCTTTTTGGTGCCCCAACTATACTGTGGCTCTGTAGACACAACTCTTTAAAACAGATGACCATATTAATCCACACTTTAAAAAAAAAAAAAAAACACAGACTTGCTGCCATATAATAGAAAACTGTTACAGAAGGCATTATCAAAAACGCATTCAGAAGAATTTTTATAAAATCGTAAATCATTACTAAGAATTTTTTTTACCTCAAAATGCACCTAAAAGACTAAAAATGAGACCATATGCTAGTTTATTTCATCTAATATACAGCATGATTATCAAACTTTATCAATGTAAAAAAACAGTAAGGCTCCCAAAATTTAATAAAATAAATATCTTTATCACATGATTATACATGAACCCTACAGCATTGCTTTTAGTATTGATGAAAATAAATAGAAACTGTCAGTGCCCAGTTCAGTCAATGTCAACATAAATATCTAAAGTCTCAAAATGAACATAAAAGATAATTTATGCAATAAAATATGATTAAAAACTAATGAGAAGTGGCTATATATACTGTACATATGGAATAATTTATACAATTATAAGGATATTACAAGTTACCTATTGTTAAATGCGTATTGTCGATAACAAATAACGATTGTCGAACCTCGATTTGTGTTTCCAACGCACAAAGATTTATTCGCAAAAAGTAGTATAATATATTCAAGCGAAGTGATAATAAGTACAGCCGTTACTTATCGCAGGCGCTCTGGATCCAGTGTGCAGTCATTTAATCCTGAAGTCTGGGGACAAGATGTCTGAACACTAGATGTGAAGCTGCTGCTTATATGCACACAGAAATACAGTAATACAATGAAGATGGTATAGCTTGCTTGACCAATAGGTCCAGGTTTCAGGAAGGTCCAAGGGGTTTTCAATCATTGGCTAGTTCATCCTAAGGAATCCAAAGGAGGGGGTCATCTCTCCAGGGGGTATGCTCTGCTCTTCCCGCCAAGATTCCTTAGTCTTAAGTAGTCCATAATTGCCTATCATTCATAACTTGCGTATGCACTCTGCAACTACTTCGCAGAGTGAACCAAACAGTAGCAAATGTTAAGAGGTTTATTATGATACCACACATGATATGATTCCTTCAACCTGTTCCATATATTTCACTAATATGCATATAACTTTAATATAAAACATAAATACTACTATATTTCGACATAAATGACTATGTGTTGCAACTACCATTAATGTGTACTATTTTACAAGTGAGCGTGTTTGTGCGAATGTATGTAAAAGACTAAATTCTGTGGGTGCCACGTGTTGTGGCTGCGTACGCCCTTTTACGTTGTAACGTGCCCTTTTACGCCATAGCGTACCGTACGCATCTTTTCAGACAAAGACAACCAAGTTTGCTCGATTTTAATTGAAATGACTTTATCCAATTTGCTGACTTCGACAGCTCCACCCTTTGATAGTGTAACAAACTATCACCCAATCACCGTTTCAAGTTCAGGATTATACAATACTTCTTCACAGACCATGATCTCGGTATCTGGTACCACCCTTTTAGTCTCTTTCTCAGTGTTAATCCTATGAGACCTTGTTCCACACTTCAACACAGTAGGAACACATTTGACAACTAAACCAATTGCTAAGATGACACCCAGCATAAGGAGAAGGAGCTTACCTACACTAGCAACCATTTCCTGTACCCATTCCCCCAGACCAGAGAACCATTTCACAGGGTTCAACCATGAGAACCAACCTGCCACCTTTTCCCCGACCTCATATAACGAAGAATTATGGTTCTTTCGAAATTCCCATTTCAGTTGCAAAATTTCATCCATCTTCCGGTCTATAACCTCTTTAGGGTCATCCGTATATTTGGTGATGTACGTGCAACATTTGACACCGAACTGGGTGGCCAGTGTCACACAGTACCCACCAGTAATAGAGGTGAGATAATTTAGTACCAGTCTATGTTGCACCAACTCCTTCTTGTACGCTTGTAGCTCCCTTCCAGTATACCTGAAAGTGTCATCATACATCTCGGTGATATTATCTATTAATTTATCTAGGTCTTGGATATATTTAAAGTTTAATGTTCCCCGAGCGGTCCTGGTGAGATCTAGGGCTACCATAACTTGAAAACCAGCAGTTTCACTAATCAATTTTGTAGCTATGGGTTCCTCACCAGGAATCATATTTCTCTTGCCACGGTGTTCATACTGTGTGTGTACGTATGGTGGTGATGTAGTCTTGTGAATACCAACCATTTCTTCATGAGTTATAGTCATGATTTCAGGAACCAGTTTAGCTAAGAAGCACAAGCCCTTGGAACTCGGAGTCACCCAGGAATAAGCTTTCCCTCCACAAACAAAATACACGTCATCAGGGAGAACATAAGGAACAGTATGCCCATTAATTATATCACACAGAGTTTTGATAAAACTACCCATGCCTAGTGTCTCCATTTTCTCCAGACACGTGTCGGCATGGATGACATTCTTACAATTATCTATAGAGACTTTTCCAATGGCTACTTTCTTATGTTTGGTTATACGCCCTAGTTTGTGACTTCCATCAACATTCCTGCCTATTGGTGACCTTGTGAGTCTCCCTCTAAAATGAGTGTGGCGAGCCATTGTCTGATCTGATGGGTCAGCTTCCCAATTCTCCAGACGTTTTGCATGAGAGATATTTAGACACAGCAAAGATCTGTCTATGGAGTATTGTCGAAGCGTCAGACTAGGGGACCTAGTGTTATTGTACCTTCCATCTATGGGCCTCCCACCCCTCAATTCGAGTACTTCGGATATGTTTAGAGGGAATGGCACTAGTCCTATATTATGCTGCCCTTGCGGCACGTGAGAGCACACCCAACACTCGGTTTGGTTTAGCACCTTACCCACCAGGGGTAAAGGATGCTCGCCTATATTCAGAGTACTGGGGGACTGGCATCGTTGGATGCATCTCTCTTCAACTAGGGAGTCGCAGAACTTGCAGATACAATACTCATCAGACAATAGCCCCTCACACTGCCTCCGAGTTCCTGAGCCAGCAGACCTTTTCATAACCCCCGAACCAAGCTTGATAATGGGCTGCTCTGAGTATTCTAATAACTTTTTCTCTGCCTCCATCTCATCCGTATCACTACCAGAACTCTCCTCCGTCCTCCATCCTCCTTCACAAAAATAGAATGTCCTAGAAAGAGTAAAAACAAGGAAAAGCCTGGAACAAAAGAAAAACAAAAACCACCACTCCATCGCTGGAAAGATAGATCTGGGGCAACGTCTCTGGTTCAGGCGTCTCGACTGCAGGCTTTAGGTCTCCCGGAACAGACTCACAAGTGACAGATCTATGTCGTCGGTCTCAGTTTTATCTTGCACTTTCTCCGGATTATGGACTCTCCTGCAGTGGGTGGAATGGACCCAAGTGTCTCTCTCTGCAACCTTCAGTGATGTAGTACTGGTCAGCAGCACTTGGTACGGGCCTTCCCAACGGTCTGTTAAACAACCTGAACGTAAGAAATTGCGGATCATAACATAGTCTCCAGGTTCAACATCATGACAGTTTGTTTCTGGCATACCAGGTGACAGCATTTTTAGTTTTTGTTGTTGTTGCTTTAGCTGTCTACTCATTCTTATAAGATATTGTACAGTCACTTCATTATTACACTTCAAGTCGTCTTGTGGACTCACGATCAAATGAGGCTGTCGTCCGAACAGTATCTCAAAGGGGGACAGATTAAGAGGAGGTCTAGGAGTGGTCCGAATGCTATGGAGGACCAATGGCAAAGCCTCTGGCCATGCCAACCCAGTTTCAGCCATTACCTTACCAAGCTTGTTCTTTATAGTACCATTTACTCTCTCCACCTTACCACTGGCTTGTGGTCGGTAAGGGGTGTGAAGTCTGCTACCGATTCCCATGAGTTTACACATATTTTGGAAGATATCACCAGTAAAGTGGGTACCCCTATCACTTTCAATGATTCTAGGGATACCGAACCTACATACAAAATCTTGTACAATTTTCTTTGCAGTGAACACAGCAGTATTAGTGGCTGCCGTATATGCTTCTACCCAACCGGAAAACACATCAATACAAACTAACACATACTTTAGATTCCTGCACGGTGGTAATTGGATATAGTCAATTTGTATAACCTGGAAAGGTCCGTCTGTAGGAGGGATGTGGGATGGCTCAGTTGGAATAGTTTTCCCTACATTTTTCCTCAAACAAGTAAGACATGACATTGCTTTCTTACCAGCCTGAGAGGAAAATCCGGGAGCACACCAGTATGCTCTCACCAGTTTGCACATACCTTCTTTACCCAGGTGAGTCAGGCCGTGTGCTGCTTCAGCCAGGCTTGGATAGTACGTTCGGGGAGCTACAGGCTTACCTTGTCCATGCCTCCAGAGTCCTGAGGGCTCTTGACCACATCCCTTCGCCTTCCAGACCGCCTTTTCCTGCAGGGAACACAAATCTTGCATTTCAATTAATTTCTGCATGTCTAATGTCTGAAAAACCATCATAGTCTCGGTCGATACAGACATAGGTTGCCCTGCTGCCCATTTAGCAGCTTCATCTGCCCTGTTGTTGCCCAATGACACTGGGTCTTCTTCAAAGGTATGGGCTTTGCACTTTATGACGGCTACTGTTCTGGGTAACTGTATCGCTGTCAGAAGTCCTTTTATGTGTTGTGAGTGTGCCACTGGCGTACCTGCTGCTGTTGTAAAGTTTCTAAGACGCCAAAGGGCCCCAAAATCGTGCCCTACCCCGAAGGCGTACCTAGAGTCAGTATATATATTGGCTGATTTACCCTCTGCCAACTCACACGCTCTCCTTAGTGCTACTAGTTCCGCCACCTGGGCTGAGTGAGGTGGACCTGAGTGAGGTTCAGCTTCTACCACATCCTGATCGTCTACAACAGCGTAATCAGTACATAGCTCTCCCGTCTCTGTCTGTCTATGACAACTCCCGTCTGTATAAAACGTAAAATCTACATTTTCTAAGGGGGTGTCACGTATGTCGGGCCTTGCAGTAAAGGTCTGATTTAGGTGTTCCATACAGTCATGCATGTCAGTATTGTTGCCTAACTCATCATCAACCAGGGTCTCCTCACCTCCCACCCTTTGTGTCTCTAGAGACACATATTGAAGGTATGTAGCTGGATTTAAGGTGCTACATCGTTTGATGGTGATGTTTGAGGGTGCCATCAGGGCTAGTTCCCACTTTGTGAATCTAGCTGAAGAAACATGTCTGGTTTGGGCTGAATTTAACAGAGCTGATACAGCATGGGGTGTATAGACAGTTGAATTATTTCCTAATACTACGTCCTCGCTCTTACTTACCAGAAGAACCATTGCTGCTACACTTCTGAGACATGTTGGGAGTGATCTTGCCACATTGTCCAATTGTGCACTGTAGTATGCTACCGGTCTGCTAGCGTCACCATGTTTCTGTGTGAGGACACCTGCTGCACAACCATCAGCTTCTGTACAGTATAGCTCAAAAGGCTCTTTATAATCAGGTATTCCCAATGCAGGTGCTCTAGTCAGACTATCTTTAAGATTAAAGAACGCTTGCTCTGACTCTTCTGTGTGTACGACACGTTCTGGTTTTGAGGAAGAGACTAGCTCCTGCAATGGTAATGCCAGAATAGAAAAACCTGGGATCCAGATCTACAGTATCCACACATCCCAAGGAAAGTACGAATCTGCTTCTGGCTCTGCGGCAGAGTCATGTGTTGTATGGCCTCAATCCTGTCGGTTGTCAGGTGTCTTAGCCCCTTAGTGAGGCAGTGTCCTAAGTATTTGACCTTAGTCTGACCTGGCTGTAATTTATCCTTTGCCACCTTGTGCCCTGTTTGTGAAAGATGAAGCAACAACAATTTAGTATCATGTAAACATGACATAAAAGAATCAGAGCACAGCAACAAATCGTCCACATATTGAATTAGAACAGACCCATTGTGGGGTTGAAAGGATTGCAAACAGTCATGTAAGGCTTGGGAGAAAATACTGGGGCTAGCAATGAACCCCTGGGGTAGTCTGGTCCATGTTTATTGCACTCCCCGGTAGGAGAATGCAAAAAGGTATTGGCAGTCAGGGTGAAGAGGGAATGAGAAGAAAGCAGAACATAGGTCAGTGACAGTAAAATGACTAAGGATGACTTATGCAGTGGAATCTGCATAAGGATGACAGCTGGATTCGGCACTACGGGAAATTGGCTCTCAACAACTTTATCAATTCCCCTTAAGTCCTGAACTAATCTATAGCCCCTCCCCCCACTCTTCTTCACAGGGAAAATGGGACTATTTGCTGCACTGGCTGTACGAATTAAAATCCCTTGTTGTAACAGCCTCTCAATAACAGGATATACCACTAGTTCCGCCTCCGGTTTTAATGGATACTGTGGGATTTTTGGAGCTATCCTACCACTTTTTAGATTGACCATGACAGGGGCTACGTTTGCCATCAGTCCAGTCTCCTGTCCATCTCTGGTCCATAGTGAACCTGGTATTTCCAGCAACATCCCTTTTACTTGAGATGAACTTTGTCCTATAACAGGAGAGTGTAACATTAACCTTTGAGGGGTGTCCAATATATCCTGTACCTCATGTGCGACCTTCTCCGGTATATCTAAGAACACACCATCAGAAGTACAGTATATGACACATCCCATTTTACATAACAAGTCTCTTCCCAGCAAGTTAGTAGGAGCCGCCGCAGCCAAGAGAAACGAATGCTTGGTATGCAGGGGCCCGATAGTAACTTCAGCAGGTTTAGTTAGTGGATAATGTAACACTCTTCCCGTTACTCCCATAGCTGGAATAGTTTTACTGGTCACCTGTAGATTGAAAGGAGAGGTTATCACAGATCGGGCCGCCCCTGTATCTACAAGAAAGGTTTGTTTCCTACCAGCTATGTCAACTATCATTTTTGGTTCTTCACTCTGACTCTCAGTTAACCTCACTGGTTGTAGATTACAGGTATGACCTGACCCCTAGCGCTGACTATCATTTTCCCGCGCAATATTTGCTGTTATAATATGTGCGGGTAGATGTGAGTCTTCTATTCTATGTGAGTTCTTCCTTGGAGGATATCTATGTGTCCCACCTCTAGGGTTGTATCAGTCTTTTTTACAATCCCTCCTAACGTGTCCTTCTTCATTACAATTGATACACCTGATCACTCCATGTTTCTTATTATGTGGGTTGTATGCTGGTGGTCGTGTATGCATCCCCTCTAGAGCCTGTATACTCACCGTCATTAACCTATCACTTTTCTCCTCCTTCTTTCTAAAAAGGTTTTTGTCATGCTCCACAGCAGACTCCCTAAGAGAATCTACTGTGATGCCTCTCCAATTAGGTAATGTGGTTTGTACTCTGGTTTTTAAATTTTCTCTAAGGCCATCCATTAATACTCTTACAGCTACTTCCCTATGATGTGGGTCCTCCCCTATGTTTGATATCCCAGTGAACCGTGTTATCGCTGCTATAGCTCTAATGAAGTAATCTGCTGCTGTCTCACTATCTTTCTGCTTGATGGTGAAAATTTTACTCCAATTCGTTACTACCGGAAAATAGATGGTTAAATGTTTAACAATTTGTTCTATTTTCTCTTGGTTAATCTCATCCGTCAAGGTGTCATCTTCCTCCAACGAACAATCTTTGATGAATTGTTGTACATTAGTATTGGGAGGAAGACACGCCCTCAACACTACCCGCCAATCCTTATCGGTTGGTTCGTGTGCATTTCCTAAGTCTTTAACAAACGTCTGACATTTAGCCAACTCTTTTCTAGGATCTGGGAATTCAGTCATAATGGAACGTAATTCTGATCTAGTCCAGGGACAATGCATTGTAACATTTCTTAAAGGAACTACACCATCCTTATCCGGTTTCCCATTGGGAACTGATATTGTGCGGACTGGGTACGCACCCACTGGTTCACTGTTTTCAGAAGTCACTACCGGATCTGCTGTTTCAAGATTTAGAACACTATCACTCCTAGTGATCACACTACTCTCACCTATCTCAGCCATTGCTCCTTTCCCATACTTACGCTGAACCTCTAGCATATTAACAGCATGAGCAATGGCCGAAATCACAGTGGGTTCATCTTCATCTTCTGATACACTTGTTTTAAACTGGCTTATAACAGGATACAATTTAGCAATTTCTCTTTTTTCGGTTTTAATAACGGCTGTACTTACCCCTTCCTTACATAAGGTGGCGGGGGCGCGCTTGCGCTGAGTACGCCACGCTTCTCAATGGCTACTTCCGCCCTGCGCGCGCTTTTCACCACGCCTACTTCCGCTGTGTATTCGCTGCTCTGCCACGTGTTACCTTCCATTTGTCACAATTTTAAACAATCATTATGTCTATTTCTCTTTTTCGTTGACTTAATCAACCATTCTTTATCTTTTACAGTATTTAGTACCTCTGCATTAAAACTCCCTATTGTTGGGAAAGGCCTATCACAATCTTTGGTCATCTTGACCCACGTGTCGCAATACGCAGTTGCGTATGCACCATATTTATTACACATGAGAAATCTCGCTAAACCAATAGGACCTTCCTTAGGCAGTACACTGGCCATCTCTAGCGTATGCTTAGCACCCATGTTGAACACACTTTCAACAATTTGCTACAAACACTCTACCGCTAGAGATCTCTTACTGGCCGTGGATGTATTTGCTCAAGCCGCGTCCACTCGCTTCCTCTTGTACTAAATAAGGACCCCTAACACAGACAATATCACTGTGGGACCCAAGGGCTATCAGCTCCTCGATACCCTGGCTAAACCACAAAAATCTGTTGAGTTTATTATAACTGGGAGAACAAAGTCGATACAATCAACCAGCCTTTCCAATATAATTCCTCCTAGCTGCTTCACCAATTCGCACTAACGGTTGTCGTGCGGTTAGATCGCACTGCCTACCAATACTAGTTATTAGCAAACCTTGCGATCTATTGGTAGCGCTTTGCGAAAACCCGGTTTTCGCCTTCGGTATACCTGCCTTGTATACCGTCCTTCAGTTGGGCAATCCGCCTCGTCAGACAGCAACTGAGCACAATGAATAGTAAATAGTGTATCTACGTTACAAAATCACACACTATACACATTTTCTGCGCAGAAAATTAAAAGTTCCCAACAATAGTAATAATGTCTCAGAGGCTTTCACAAGTAATTATACTATACACATATAATAACTATCAAAACGATTGTTTAACCACGTGGCAAATCTACCGGAAGTTCGCGTACGCACAGCCGGAAATACACATACGCTATGCAATGCAATACAGTTAAAACGCACAATGACTGTAAAAAGAAAACAGTTTTCTCTTTTGTCCCTAGGTTCTAGTTAGCGTGCCCAAGACAATGCAAAACAGACATTCGGTTTCACAACACAGAGTAAAATTCAGGTTTTGAACACATTGCGTTCTTACCCGTTTATGACGCGTCTCCACCCTTTGTTGAGGAACCGAAATCCATTCGTCTTGCGTATCATCGGCAACGAAACCTCCAAAGCTGACTAGCCCCCAAATTGTTAAATGCGTATTGTCGCTAACCAATAACGATTGTCGAACCTCGATTTGTGTTTCCAACGCACAAAGATTTATTCGCAAAAAGTAGTATGATATATTCAAGCGAAGTGATAATAAGTACAGCCGTTACTTATGGCAGGCGCTCTGGATCCAGTGTGCAGTCATTCAATCCTGAAGTCTGGGGACAAGATGTCTGAACACTAGATGTGAAGCTGCTGCTTATATGCACACAGAAATACAGTAATACAATGAAGATGGTATAGCTTGCTTCTATTGGTCCAGGTTTCAGGAAGGTCCAAGGGGTTGTCAATCATTGGCTAGTTCATCCTAAGGAATCCAAAGGAGGGGGTCATCTCTCCAGGGGGTATGCTCTGCTCTTCCCACCAAGATTCCTTAGTCTTAAGTAGTCCATTATTCCCTATCATTCATAACTTGCGTATGATTCCTTCAACCTGTTCCATATATTTCACTAATATGCATATAACTTTAATATAAAACATAAATACTACTATATTTCGACATAAATGACTATGTGTTACAACTACCATTAATGTGTACTATTTTACAAGTGAGCGTGTTTGTGCGAATGTATGTAAAAAGACTAAATTCTGTGGGTGCCACGTGTTGTGGCTGCGTACGCCCTTTTACGTTGTAACGTGCCCTTTTACGCCGTAGCGTACCGTATGCATCTTTTCAGACAAAGACAACCAAGTTTGCTCAATTTTAATTGAAATGACTTTATCCAATTTCCTTACTTCGACACTATAGACTTTCATGACATACGGACAAGGCTGCAGGTAATGGAACTCCAAAGCTAATACAGATATCCTTAATGATTTAATATAAGGGATACTTTGTACAACACACTGACATACACGCAAACATACATATACACAGTACATATATGAGCTTCTTCATATTCCGACCAAGTGGACTTCACCGACCACCCCATCTATGACTTTTTGGGCAATGAGCAACAAACTGTTGTTTACGATATAGTGTGAAAAGCGTACAAACAGATGGCTTCTCACACACTTTGCTGAACCACTTTGACATTTATTTACTTGTCAGGATGGATTTAGGCTGTGGTCTCCCAGGGAAACCACCACTCTTTCCTCTATTAGAAGGTAGCAAAGCGGTATTCTCTATCTGGGCCTCTGCAACCTGTAGAATTTGGGCCTGCTGTGCTTGTTGTGTAGCTGCTTCAGCTAGTAATGCCCTCTGCTTTTCCTCCTGCCTAGTGGTTACATTCAACAGAGCCCTCAAGAGTCCTCCATATTGCTATTTTGGTGTGAAGGAAAATGAAACATTGCTTCCTAGCCATAAATTAAACAAACTTGTTTGTGGGGAAGGCTGTAGTCAGGACTCTGGGCTAGGGGTACTGTGAGGCCCCCATTTATCAAGAAACTTATGGCTAACATGATATTATTGGGGACCCCCCGTATCCAAAATGATTATTAACAAAAGACCCCTAAAGATATGGAACCACTAAGCTAATGCAAACTAAACACACTTGCCACTGGCCCTCTGCACATAAAATATTGCATGGTCCTTCACCAATAGCAACAAGCATATATTAACAAAGATATTTCTCAATAGCATGAGGACATTATAATAGTGATATATAACATGTTAACAGATTATGGCAAAGAGGCTTCAACCATATGGCAGAGTTCACAATTCATAACATAGCCAGCACATATGGGATAAAACGTCTTCTACTTGAATAATTCCCAGTCGTGCGGATCCAGAGCTCTCACTAAAAGAAGGAAAAGCAAAAAAGATAACAGAAAAAATATATAGTGTATTGTATTCCAATGAATTATGACATCACCAAGTATATAGTGATTCCCTTGAATGCACTCCAATACTTCCAAAGTAGACCAAATAAACATGCCACTTCAAATTCAAATAGTTGATGAAACCAGAAAAAACAGGAGATAGAGAGGTAGAAAAGATGGTAATAATAATAATGGGCGTCTCCGTCGCCTGTTTTAGTCCGTTTTGGCACTATTGCGTGTGAATGCAATGGAGTCACTATATACGTGGTGATATCATATTCCATTTGCATATATTAACCTATGTATTTTTTCTCATCTTTTATACTTTTGCTATTTTTTCTGTCCACAGGCTCAGATATACTCTACCCCCCCCCCCCCGCACACACACACACACACACTGGTGATGTCATAATCCATTTACACATGTTAAATGATGTATTTTTTTTCAACCAATCTTTTATCCTTTTTGCTACTTGTTCTGTCCCTGTCCCCCTACCCAGTCATGCCCTGATGTCATAAACCATTTGCACATGTTAAACTACATATTTTTTCTCTTACATTTTCATTTATTGCTATTCACCAGCCAGCCAATACCCTATCATGCTCCCCCCTCCCCCCCATAGTCATGATGGTCTACCACCAGCCAGGCCAGCCACCATCCTGTCATGCCCCCCAACCCAGACATGATGATCTCCCATCATGAGATTTCCTCACTAAGGAGATTACTGCGCACTGCGACCGCACTACAGTGAGAGGCTGTCACTGACAACAGGCAACCAGCCTTTCTAACACCCCGCCCACACCTCACTCCTGAACCGGCGCTACAGAAAGAAAAAAAGCCCCCCCCCCCCTTCCCCAGCTGCCTGAGGCCTCCATAAAACACCTGGCTTAATCCGGCCCTGCTTGTATTTCACAACAAACAACCTTCAATCAATATCATATAACTGCTTTGAGGTTAGGGTTTGAATCATCTATAGAATCCACACATTTGCAGCAAAGACTTTGTAATAAACAGTTTAACACATTTGCAAACAAACTTTTAAAATAAGCAGGTTTTTGCAGTGCTTGCAAGCAACAACAAAACAACTTTATGGATTTGCCTTTGTGTTCAGAGATTGCAACAACACTTTTTGCATGCAGCAAACAAACACTGTATTCAGGAGGTTTTGCATAATTCACCACCCTGGATTTGTTGGCTTGGAGGACAGCAATGATCTAGCTGTCTTTTGCACAACCCACTTCAACAACACTTGTGAAAAGCGTGCAAACAGATGTGTAACGCTTTGGTCCCGCAAGTAGTACCTATCTCGTTACCCACATTTCATTTATCTGGAAACTGCTGTATTGAACTTTTGCTGCTCCAGTACCACTATACTATATTTTATGTACTTCATCGTGACAGCTCCAGTTCTCTGATCGCTACCACTGTGAACCGCAACTGCCTTGGTGACTCATTGCTTGTTCTCTCCAGCTACCTTTGCTTCCCCGTGTATTCAGCACTATTCTAGTGCAGTATTCCAGTTGCTCCAGAATATCTACCTTTGTTACCTGGCTCCTCCTCACCGTTCTGCTGTGCACACACTTACAGGACCGCGACCTGCAGGTTTGGTGCCGGCAAGTCCATACCCCCTTTATGGTGGTTCCTGGTGAAAACCACCTGCCTGTTAGACTGCTAAGCCGTGTTCAGCAGAGCTTAGGGATCAATTTCCTATAGCCAACCGTGACAAGATGGCTCCTCACACAGGTTTCTGCTGAACCACTTTGACGTTTATTTACTTGTCAGGATGGATAAACAAGACTCTAAATATATTTTCTATTTAGTTTTTATTATTATTTATTTTTTCTATATTAATTATTATTGTTGAAGAAAATTGATTATTCAAGCATACTAGTTATGCGATATAGGTATTATTCCTACAAGTGTCTGTTTTTGTTATAATATACAAAGAGAACCGCTATATTGGAGTAACTGATTGCTTAACTGAAGGGTTAATTTTCAATTGAATGTTTCCACCCTCTTTTTTGACTTACCATCTATAAATATCCATGGGGAGATTGATTGGACAGCTTTGAGAAAGTCCCACTGCTGGGACGAAAAGCGCCAACAAGCAATAGCCAGCTTTCCCGACACTAGTGTCGGAGTCTTTTTTTGTTACGAAGCGGGGAACCCTTGTATAGCAGGAACTTTCATTTCTTTACTGAGTTGAAGGACGGCAGTAAAAGCAAGTGCAGCTGCAGGAACATGTGACTCGCCAGAGAACTACACGGAGACAAACAGTGAGTTACTTCTATAAGCACTAGCGGTGAAGTCCGCGAAAAACTCATACCACCATGGATCTCAATTCCAGCCTGCTGTGGAGATTATCCATACCATCTTCTAAGCTGGTAAGAAGTCACTATATCTTTCGGCCGGATAACACTTTTTGGATTTGTTCTACTGCCTGGGTGAGCTTTATTTGAATACTAACCTCTCCCCACTGGAGTTCTACTCTTCTCTATACATGTGGAACAATGTTTTTCTGCCCTTTTATGATGATCATTTCTTGAGGTTTCACGTGATCCTCTAATTACCTCTGAACTGTTTTTTCAAAGGAAGTCCTACTATATTGACCAACTTGCTAACAGATATCTGGGTTCTTTAAACAATACTTCCTTCTAAGAGGACCAGTGTCCTTTTTATTTTGAATTTTATTTGTGTTTGTTACTGTTTTTGTATTATTTATGTACTTTGTTGTTTATTAAATTCATTGTTTGGGAATCTATTCAGCCCTTTTATATTATTATGTCTGTATATATATGTATGGATGAGCTCTACCCCCCCAGCGCCATTATATATCTTTTTTAACTTTCGGTTTTTAAGTTGCCAATAGCCCTTTAATGAGCTGCAGGGGGAAATAGTGATCCCTCGAGAACATCACTATCACCATTACCATTAATACTATTAATACTATCACCATTAATACTGTTACTATCGGTACATATGCTTATTGGAAGGAATTTACTATTACTGTTTTTATCTGTATATTGGTTATATTGGAAAATCATTTTTTATTTTATATTATATATTGCCCATCCCTGAGAGCGCCGAACTTAACACCTTTGTGGGTGTTTGGTCGTCAGGATGGATAAACAGTCTTGACAGTGTCTTCAGCAATCAAATGAAACATTCACAGAAATTAACACAGTACCATAGCCCTAAACTCTCGCCACCTGTTGGCTTCAGCCTCCCACACAGAGCTCAAACACAGATTTTAAGCTTCCTATCAAGCATTGCTCTGGCTGATTGTTTAATTGATTAGACCAGGTGCTCCACCTGATCTCCTGCTCTGTGTGAACATTTAACCCTCTCTTAACCTTTAGGCTGTGGTTTCCCAGGGAAACCACCACTCTTTCCTCTATTAGAAGGTGGCAAAGTGTCCCAATTGCCACAATAGATACACTATATGGACAAAAGTATTCGGACACTTGACCATTACACCAACAGGGACTGTATTCAAATACATACACTTTAATATGGAGTTGGTCCACTTTTGCAGCGATAAAAGTTTCCACTCTTCTTGGAAGGCTTTCGACAAGATCTTGGAATGTTTCTGTGGGAATTTGTGCCCAATGCTGAAGAGCATTTTTGAGATCAGGGACTGATTTTGGACGAGAGGGCCTGGCTCACAATCTTCATTCCAGTTCATCCAAAGGTTTTTGATGGGGTTGAGGTCAGGGCTCTGTGCGGGCCAGTCAAGTTCTTCCACACCAAACTCATAAAACCATGTCTTTGTAGTCCTTGCTTTGTACACAGGGGCACATTTATGTTGGAATAGAAAAGGGCCTTCCTCAAAGTGTTGCACAAAGTTGGAAGCAAAGCAATTTCCAAAATGACTTGGTATGCTGAAGCATTAAGAATGCCCTTCACTGGAAATAAGAGGCCTAGCCCAAACACTGAAAAACAGCCCATATTATTATCCCTCCTCTACCAAACTTCACAGATGGCATAATGCAATCAGACAGGTAGCGATTTCCCGGCATCCACCACACCCAGACTCTCCCATATGACTGCCAAACAGAGAAGCGTTATTTTTCACTCCACAGAACACGTTTCCACTGCTCCACAGTCCAGTGTCGGTGTGATTTACACCCCTCCATCTGACCCTTGGCATTGGTCTTGGTGATGTGAGGCTTGAATGCAGCTGCTCGGTGAAATAAGTATTGAACACATCAACATTTGTCTCAGTAAATATATATTTAATGTGGCTATTGTAATGAGATTTACACCAAATGTCAGAAACAACCCTTGCAATCCACACATGCAAAGAAATCAAACCATAGATGTCCATAAATTAAGTTTTGTGTAATATTGTGAAATGACACAGGGAAAAAGTATTAAACACATGAAGAAAGGAAAGTGCAAAAAGGCATGGAAAGCCAAGACACCAGCTGAAATCTATCAGTAATTAGAAAGCAATCCTTCCAGCTGGATCAGCCACAACTGATGGCCTATAACAAAGTGTCTCATTACGAAGATGTCACACAAGAAACATCTCATGATGGGTAAAAGCAAAGAGCTCTCTCAAGACCTTCGCTACATTATTGTTGCAAACATACTGATTGCATTGGTTACAGAAGGATCTCTAAACTGCTGAATGTTCCATTGAGCACTGTTGGGGCCATAATCCGGAAGTGGAGAGAACATTATTCCACAATAAACTGACCACGACCAGGTGCACCTCACAAGATTTCTGACAGAGGAGTGAAAATGATTATCAGAAAAGTTGTCCTAGGACCAAGAAGCACTTGTGGAGAGCTTCAGAAAGACCTGGAATTAGCACGTACATTTGTCTCAAAGAAAACACTAAATAATGCACTCAACTACCATGGCCTGTATTCACGCTTACCACATAAGACTACTTTGCTGAAGAAAAAACATGTTGAAGCTTATTCTAAGTTTGCTGCACAACATTTGGACAAGCCTGTGAAATACTGTGAGAACATAGTGTGGTCAGATGAGAGCAAAATTGAACTCTTTGGATGTCATAATACACACCATGGGCCTGACTCATTAAGGATCTTAACTTAAGAAACTTCTTATTTAAGTTTTCTGGACAAAACCATGTTACAATGCAAGGGGTGCAAATTATTATTCTGCTTTGCACATCAGATAAATACTGACTGTTTTCTCATGTAGCTCTCTTTGTTGGGAGGATCCGAGCATAACAACCGCCTCTTCTGGAAAGTGGCCAACAGTCGTGGAGCATGCAAGTCCTCTTTAAAGACCCAAGACCTCTCCTCAGGCCCGAAGCCCTTCCAATGCACTAGGTACTGAAAACGTCCCCACAGTCTACTTTCAGCCAGAATTTGGCTAACCTCATACTCGCCACTAGTCGTGGTCGGAATGGCCTGAGGGACAGGAGTAGGATGAGAAAATGTATTGAGTACTAAGAGTTTATAAGAGTTTAAGCAGAGATATGTGTCATGCATTATGGACCTTTAGAGGAGGGAGTCAGAGTTTAAAGGTAACCATGTTAATAACTTGAATCACAGAAAAAGGACCAATGAGCCGAGGTGCCCACTTCATAGAATGCACCCGAAGTTTCAGGTTTCCGAGTGGACAGCCACGCTTTGTCTTCACTCTGAAGGGGTGAAGACAAACTAGTCTCCTGTGATGATCAGCAGAGGATTTATATTGATGTCCAGATCTCAGTAGATTCTCTTTTATAGAAGCCCAAATTTTGACCATATCTCGAGTAAAGGAGTGGGCGGCAGGGACAGTAGGAGACTGCGAAGAAAACATGAGGAGAATAGGATTGATGCCAAACACAGAGAAGAAAGGGGAGAATCCAGAGAAAGAATGCTTATGATTGTTGTGGGCGAATTCAGCCCAAGGCAGCAGGAGACTCCAATTGGACTGATTATGGGATGAAAAACAGGGGAGGAACAATTCCAGGTCTTGATTCATCCGCTCAGTCTGCCTGTTGGTTTTTGGATGACAACCAGAAGAAAATTTAAGGGCAACAACTAAATTCTTGCAAAAGGCCCTCCAGAAGCGGGATATGACCTGAATGCCACGGTCAGAGATTTTCTCACGAGGACACCCATGGAAGCGAAAGATCTCCTTGGTAAAAACTTGTGCCTTTAGGGAGCAGTTTGTCCGGTAGTAACTCGATGGCGCAGTCCCAGGGGCGGTGAGGAGGAAGGTTCTCGGCCGCAGTCTTGCAGAACACATCTTGGCAAGAGATGTAGGAGGAAGGCATGTCGACCTGAGGAGACAAAAGGTGACACGGAACAGTGGGTAGTCTGGGTTTTACTCCTGGAAGACAAGATTCAAAGCATTGGGTGCCCCTTGAGGTAACCATGGCACGGTTCCAATCGAACTGGGATGAATGAAGCTTGCGCCAAGGTAATCCTAGAATAACGGAATTCACAGATCGCGGAAGTAGCAGGAACCCAATATCCTCAGAATGTAGCACCCCTACCGTCAGCCGAATAGCAGAGGAGATGCAGGAAACAGAACCATTAGAAATTTGATTCCCATCCACAGCTGTATGGAAGAGCGGCTGAGGCAATTTTCGAGTTGCTAATTGGAGTTGCTATGCCAATGTGGCAGAGATGAAATTCCCGGCAGAGCAGGAAACCACAAAGGCCGAGGTCTCATAGGGGCCGACAGGAGTATCCAGAGAGATGGGCATAAGAAAATCAGAACCGGAATTGGTATAGGGAGTGGTAAACCTAACTCCTAAGTCAAACAGAAAGAATTGCAGCCTTTAGCGCTTCACTAGGTGTGTAGCCCAATATGTATTAAAGTTCCCACGAACATTTAAAATTGTCCACAAAAAATTGTTAATACATACATAGAGCGCTTCCTTTTTGTACACTGGATACTACTTCAACCGAACATGCATCGATGTAATCAGTTTCCTTATAATAGGTTAAAAAATTGGGAACCTGGAATATAGAATACTAAACATGGTGTGGTATATTCAGGAAAAAAAAATAACCATCACGTTGTAATAAAACCCGCAGATAAGGGGGTGGGGGATAGTGGTGATGGATGTAGATAAATATGTAGAAGAGATTTGGAGACAACTGAATCTAGATGCAACATACAAAATGCTGAGAAAAGACCCTACGGAACAAATAAGTAAAGATCTTGAGTCATTTGTAAGAAAATATAGAGAAAATGGAGCTATAGTGAGGATACATAGAAATATATACAAATAGAACATCCTAGGGTCCCAGTTATATACATATTACCCAAAATCCACAAAGATAAGAAAAATCCTCCTGGAAGGCCGATCGTGTCAGGCACAGGATGCACAACGATAAATTTATCGGAAGTGTTAGACAATTTTCTACAAACAATAGCCAAACAATTGAAGTCTTATGTAAAATACACAACTCATTTTTTGAGCAATTTATCTAAGATTATTTGGGAGACAGACTTAATCTTAGTCACAGCAGACGTTTGTTCTTTATATACAATAATAGAGCACAATCTGTGTATAGAAGCAGTAAGATCTAGTCTGGTGAATACTGAGTATTCGGAAGAACAAAAGGCCTTCATTTTAGATGGCATTGATTTTGTGTTAAGACACAATTACTTTAGGTTTCAAGGAGAATACCTTATTCAGAACGTCAGAACGGCCATGTGCACCAGGTTTGCCCCAAGTTATGCCAACATAATCATGGCCCATTGGGAGACCGAGTGTGTTTGGTCGGGACATGACTTTGGGGCAAGCCTTGTGTCCTGGTATCGTTATATACACTACATCTTTTTTGTGTGGAGAGGGTCGAAACAGGATTTACAGTCTTTTTTCCGTTACCTGAACACCAATCAATATAACATCGAATTGACTTTTGAATGGAGTGAGTCCAGTGTGAACTGCTTAAACAATACAGTATACAGTAAGAAAATGAGTTTACAAACTAAAACTTTCCACAAACCCACGGACACTGTGAAATATATAAATTATAACAGTAACCATCATAAGATCTAGTTAGATAATGTACCGTTGGGACAGATAAGAAGAATAAGACGTAATTGCACAGAAGAAGGCGTCTTTAATGAACAAGTAAAAAAGATGAAACAAGCTTTTAGTGAAAAAGGTGTCAGAGGAAAAAGTGAGGAAAATATCTAGAGAAGCCCTTTTATCACATAAGGGAAAGGATAAATCCACAAAAAATGTGAAATATGAATGGGCTTTCATCTAAGGTTATAACACTAATTACAAACAAGTTGAAAGAATTTTTAAAAAGCATTGGAGATTTTAAAGAGAGATACAGTAATAGGAAGCTTGATCCCAGAAAAACCATAATTTATAGGAAAGAGCCTATACAATCAAGGACATGATTGTAAGAAGCCATCTTCCAGAAAAAATAAGACATTCTATTAGAACAAAGGGCTTTCACAGGTGCGGTTTGTGTGCCGCTTGTAAAATATGTAAAGGGAATGGCAACAAAACTATTGAGCTTACATTAAATGGACAAGAATGTAAGATTGATCATTTCATAACATGCAATAAGAAGAACGTTGTATATGCTATACAATGCACCTGTGAAAAAGTCTATATAGGAAGAACAACGCGCCCGTTGAAAGTAAGATTGCGGGGGCATCTATATAACATAAAAAGAGGCTTAGATGCTCACGCTCTGTCTCATCATTTTAAGGTTATGCAGTCATGTTCAGGACAATATATAAAAGGATTTTGGGGCTTACATAAAATTGAGGAGTGCTGGAAAAATAGGGACAGCCTAACAACTTTGTCTAAAATGGAAATGAAGTATATTTATAATTTAGACACTGATACCAAAGGGACTTAATGCTGATTTCGAGCTCAAGTGGTTTTTATAGATGTGTATTTATATAATGGGGGTTTATACATGAGGTCTAGGTAACAATATTTGTAAAGTATATCCTTTCATCCATTGTGTCCCATCTATACATTTACTAATATCTTCTTCTGTCTCTTGATTTTTTACCGGTTTCTTCCTCCTGAGGTTAATTCGTCTGAACAAAAGGAAAGAAAACTATAGTATATGGCTGGAAATCATTATTATTAAGAATACAGAGAGTTGTTTTATGTATTAGGTATTAGGTAGTGATATTTGTATTGGAAACTGTGCCGTTTAAAGATACAGTGCGATACATTCAAGCCTCTATATGGGGAACTGAAAACTTCCGGCAATGAAAACGATCCAAGCCTCGATCGGAGATAATGAGAGGGGCGTGATACTGTGAAGAAAGGAGTATAAAAATAGATCGTTGTGGAGTGTCAAACAAACCTTGAAAAAGACTTATGTTTAAAGTTGAAATGCGTTGGTTTTATCTTTTCATCTGAGGTGACGGACCGTGAGTGGAGCAGATGGGGGCGAGCGGACTTCAATGGTAAAATATACCTTGTTCAACGCTTGAAATTCTTATGCTCTGGTACGAGTCCATCTCTGCATATGTACATTGTTTTATTAAAAGGTTAATGCGCTAGGTCGCTTTTTTCTGTTTATTTGAGTGTGGATCTCCTCTGTGAGAAACGGAAGGATAACTAAGTGGAACTTTCGGGATTAACTTCTCATTGAGGCGTGATATTCACTCATATGTTGTAAGCATATATCTAATAGGGGGTGAAGACAAGTGTGAAGATACCGGTGTTGGAGGGTGTAATTCCTTATAAAGACACAGAAGGATTTATGATATACTAATTCCTAAGTCGGCCTCCCTGTCACCAACTAGGAAGAGGCGTTTCCCGGTCTCTTAACGCAGGTGGACAGGACATGATCAGGTTCCCCACAGTACAGGCAAAGATTTAGTTTGAAACGTCTGACGCTCTTCAGGAGATAACCGAGAACAGCCAATCTGCATGGGTTCCTCCGGGGGTCCCGGGTTCTGGAAGAGAGGAGCGAGGCGTGGAGAGGCCCGTCTGGTAGAGGAACGCTCTTAAGTTCGCTCCCGAAAGCGCAGATTAATCCGGTTGCACAGGGAAATAAGAGAATCTAGATCTGCAGGAAGTTCACGTGACACTAATTCATCCTTGATGCGGTCCACCAGGCCTTGCCAGAATGTTGCCACCAATGCCTCATTGTTCCATATAAGCTCGGAGGAGAGCGTGCAAAATTGAATCACGTACTGACCCGATTCAGGGACCCCTCGCGAAGGTTCAGAAGGCTAGAGGCGGCTGAAGATACCCGGCCGGGTCCATCAAAGACTCTCAGAAATGCCGAAATGCAGGAAGAAACGTTCAATAGGAGAGGATCGTTCCGCTCCCACAGGGAGCAAGGCCCAGGCAAGGGCTTGTCCAGACAAGAGAGCGATGATGATGAAGGTCACCTTTACTCGTTTAGAGGGAAAGGATGCAGGGTTACATTCGAAGTGAATTAAACACTGGTTAAGAAATCCTCTGCATTTTTTAGTTTCCCCGTCAAACTTGTCCGGCAGAGGGAATTCTAACCCCAGTTCAAACCTCCTTACTCAGTAAAGGTCTTTCTTTCTCCCCCACCCAGTATCTTAATAGATTCGAGTGGGAGAAGGATCTTGTACTATTTTCCAGAAAATTATTGTTAAAAAAGTTTTTTTGTGTCAAACAAAGAGAAGAAAATATCTCCTCAATACAAGGTTCCACAAATAGTGAAGAGAATCGTCCCTCCTTAAATACGGAGGAAGATGCACAAGCTTTGAAAATATTGAAAGAATTATATTGTCCCAATTTAGAGACAGAGAATGTGTCAATTTTACAAGAGACATGCAGAATGGAGAAATTACCAAGCATTAAACCCAAATCCACCTTTTTTCCTGATTTTACAATCTGCCCACAAGTTGGGGTATATAGGGACCTAGTCTCCAAGGATCTGGATAGACTATTTTTGAGGAGTAGGAGATTTCAATCAGGCAATTTAAGCACAGAAGAAAATATGGCACTAAGAGAAATATCAGAATGGGAAGACATTTTAATCAAACCCTCTGTCAAAGGGGGAACGTTGTTTTATGGCCTAAACAACAGTATACAGAGGAAGTTTATCGTCAATTAAAATGACATAAACTGTTATAAATGAATTATCTTTAATCCTACTGCTAATTTTTTAGCCCACTATAATAACATCATAGGTCAAGCCTTTCAGAACCATATAATATCTAAAATGGATTATGATTTCCTTAAGGTGACCAACCCTAGAATTGCCACGATATACATGTTACCAAAGATTCATAAGAATGAACAGTCACCCCCTGGGAGACCGATAGTGTCTGGCAAGGGTAGTTTGACTGAGAAAGCCAGTAGGTTTATTGATCACCATCTGCGTAAACATGTCACCTGCTTGGACTCATATATTAGGGATACAAAAGATGTGCTGTCTAAAATAGACAACATTACGATCAACCCTACTGTTAAACTTGCATCTTATGACATAGAGTCTCTCTATACGAACATAGTACATACTAATGGACTACATGCAGTTAAATATTTTCTCAGTATGGAAAGAAATACTGAATTTTCGGATTTTTTAATTATTCTGCTTCAGTTCGTATTAACTAAAAATTACTTTGTGTTTGAGGAGAAATTCTTTTTGCAGATACAGGGAACGGCGATGGGGACAGCCTGTGCTCCCACCTATGCCAATTTATATCTGGGCTGGTGGGAGAAAGAGGTAGTCTTTCACCCACGGAATGAGAAATATACAGACCACATATTAATGTGGTTAAGATACATAGATGATGTGTTCTTGTTGTGGGATGGTGATGAAAGACTATTTCACGAGTTCACAAAGTCCCTAAATGATAATAAGCTTAACCTAAGATTAACCTCGGAAATACATGATTCATCAATACACTTCCTCGATTTAACTATCTCTAAAACTGAAGATGGAGGTTTAAAAACAGACATGTACAGAAAGAAAACAGCTACAAATAGCTTATTATACTCTTCCAGCTCCCATTATCCGCCAGTTATTTCAGGAATACCGAAAGCTGAGTTATTAAGAACTAAAAGGAATTGCTCTGATGAATTAACCTACAAACAGAGAGCGAACGAACTGAAATGCAGGTTGTCAAGAAGGGGTTATGATGGCAGCACTATTAAAAAAGCTGAGAATAAGGTGTCCACAATTAGTAGAGAAACCTTAATTCATTCTCAAATGGATAGAAGAAATACAGACATTAAGGATTCCAAATTGAGAATGGTGGGCACTTTCTGCTCAGAATGGAGAGCAGTGACACAAATTTTACAAAAACATTGGTCCATTTTACAATTGGATGTGGATCTAAAACAGACATTAGAACCAAGATCTCCATAACATGGAGACGGTCAAAAAATCTTAGAGATCACCTAGTACATAGTTTTTTGACTCCTAGGAAAAAGATTTCAAATATTCCTAGTGGTTTTTTCAGATGTGGATCATGTAAAGCCTGTCCCAACATGTGTCAAGTGAAGGAATACAAAGACAGGTTTGGTAAAACATATAAAATTCTCAAATTTCTTGAATTGTAATTCCACAAATGTCATCTACTGTCTTTCATGTCCGTGTGATTTAAAATATGTGGGGATGACAAGTAGACCTTTCAAAAAAAGAGTTTAGGAGCACATTGGGAATATAAAAAGAGCTTCCAATGATAGGGCTAATTTTAAACAATTGACAGTAGTGGCAAAACATTTTTTGAAGTGTCATTAGAGCGATCCCAGTGTCCTATTGGCATTTGCCATGGAACAAGTTAATTTGGGCCTCCGAGGAGGGGACCTTCAGAATGAATTA